>NW_024725591.1:0-11663 GCF_018991925.1 Homarus americanus | reverse complement strand
TGTTATACTCGACCAGGGAACTTTGTTATACTCGATCAGGGGACTTTGTTATAGTCGATTAGGGGACTTTGTTTTACTTGATCAGGTGACTTTGTATACTCGATTAGGGGACTTTGTTTTACTTGCTCAGGGGACTTTGTTATACTCGATCAGGGGACTTTGTTTTACTCGACCAGGGGACTTGAATATACTCGACAAGGAAACTTTGTTATACTCGACCAGGGAACTTTGTTATACTCGACCAGGGAACTTTGTTATACTCGATCATAGGACTTTGTTATACTAGAACAAGGGACTTTGTTATACTCGATCAGGGGACTTTGTTGTACTCGATGTGGGGCCTTTTTTATACTCGATCAGAGGACTTTGTTATACCAGATCAGGTGACTTTGTTACACTCGATCAGGGAACTTTGTTATACTCGTTCAGGGGGCCTCGTTATACTCGGTTAGGGGACTTTGTTATACTCGATCAGGTGAAATTGTTATAATCGACCAGGGGACTTTGTTATACTCGATCAGGGGACTTTGTTATAGTCGATCAAGGGACTTTGTTATACTCGATCATGGGACTTTGTTATACTCGGTAAGGGGACTTTGTTATACTCGACCAGGGAACTTTGTTATACTCGATCAGGGGACTTTGTTATACTCGATTAGGGGACTTTGTTTTACTTGATCAGGGGACTTTGTATACTCGATCAGGTGACTTTGTAATACTCGATTAGGGGACTTTGTTGTACTCGACCAGGGAACTTTGTTATACTCGATCAGGGGACTTTGTTATACTCGATCAGGGGACTTTGTTTTACTTGATCAGGGGACTTTGTATACTCGATCAGGGGACTTTGTTATACTCGATCAGGGGACTTTGTTATACTCGATAAGGGGACTTTGTTTTACTTGATCAGGGGACTTTGTATACTCGATTAGGGGACTTTGTTATACTCGACCAGGGGACTTGAATATACTCGATCAAGGGACTTTGTTATACTCGATCAGGGGAATTTTGTATACTCGACCAGGGAACTTTGTTATACTCGATCAGGGGACTTTGTTATACTCGATCAGGGGACTTTATTTCACTCGATCAGGGGTCTTTGTTATACTCGATCAGAGGACTTTGTTATACTCGGTCAGTGGACTTTGTTATACTCAATCAGGGGGTTTTGTTAAACTCGATCAGGGGACTTTGTTATACTGATCAAGGGACTTTGTTATACTCGATCAGGTTCCTTTGTTATACTTGATCAGGGGAATTTGTTATACTCGATCAAGGGACTTTATTACACTCGATCAGGGGCCTTTGTTATACTCGATCAGAGGACTTTTTTATCCTCGATCAGGGGACTTTGTTATACTCGACTAGGGGACTTTATTATACTCGTCGAGGGAACTTTGTTATACTCGATCAGGGGACTTTGTTATACTCGGTCAGGGACTTTGTTTTTACTCTTGATCAGGGACCTTGTTTTACTCGATCAGGGACTTTTGTTATACTCTCGACTGGGGATTTGGTTTTACTTGGATCAGGAGTTTGTATACTTGGATCAGGGGACTTTGTTATACCCGATCAGGGGGACTTGTTTACTTGGATCATAATTCTTTTGTATACCGATCAGGGGACTTTGTTATAATCGATTAGACTCGTTATACTCTCGACCAGGACTTGAATATACTCGGATCAAGGGACTTTATTATACTCGATCAGGGAATTTTGTATACTGACCAGGGAAACTTGGTTATACTCGATCAGGGATTCTTGTTATGCTCGATGAGGAGCCTTTGTTATGCTGCATCATCGGGCTTTGTTATACTCGATCAGGGGACTTTGTTATACTCGATCAGGGGACTTTATTTCACTCGATCAGGGGTCTTTGTTATACTCGATCAGAGGACTTTGTTATACTCGGTCAGTGGACTTTGTTATACTCAATCAGGGGGTTTTGTTAAACTCGATCAGGGGACTTTGTTATACTGATCAAGGGACTTTGTTATACTCGATCAGGTTCCTTTGTTATACTCGATCAGGGGAATTTGTTATACTCGATCAAGGGACTTTATTACACTCGATCAGGGGCCTTTGTTATACTCGATCAGAGGACCTTTTATCCTCGATGAGGGACTCTTTGTTATACCTGACTAGGGACACTATTATACTCGGATCAGGAACTTTGCTATACTCGATCAGGGACTTGGTTTACTTGATCAGGGACTTTGTATACTCGATCAGGGGACTTTGTTATACTCAATTAGGGGACTTTGTTATACTCGACCAGGGGACTTGAATATACTCGATCAAGGGACTTTCTTATACTCGATCAGGGGAATTTTTTATACTCGACCAGGGAATTTTGTTATACTCGATCAGGGGACTTTATTACACTCGATTAGGGGCCTTTGTTATACTCGATCAGAGGACTTTGTTATACTCGATCAGGGTACTTTGTTATACTCGATCAGGGGACTTTATTACACTCGATCAGGGGCCTATGTTATACTCGATCAGAGGACTTTGTTAGACTACATCAGTGGACTTTGTTATACTCAATCAGGGGGTTTTGTTATACTCGATCAGGGGACTTTGTTATACTGATCAAGGGACTTTGTTATACTCGATAAAGGGCCCTTGTTATACTCGATGAAGGATCTTTGTTATACTTGATCTGGTGACTTTGTTATACTCGACCAGGGGACTTTGTTATACTCGACCAGGGGACTTTGTTATACTCCATCAGGGGACTTTGTTGTACTCGATGTGGGGCCTTTGTTATTCTCGATCAGAGGACTTTGTTATACTTGATCTGGTGACTTTGTTATACTCGACCAGGGGACTTTGTTATACTCGATCAGGGGACTTTGTTATACTCGATCAGGGGACTTTGTTGTACTCGATGTGGGGCCTTTGTTATCCTCGATCAGAGGACTTTGTTATACTTGATCTGGTGGCTTTGTTATACTCGACAAGGGGACTTTGTTATATTCGATCAGGTGACTTTGTTGTACTCGATGTGGGGCCTTTTTTATACTCGATCAGAGGACTTTGTTATACCAGATGAGGGGACTTTGTTATACTCGACCAGGGGACGTTGTTATACTCGTTCAGGGGGCCTTGTTATACTCGCTCAAGGGACTTTGTTATACTTAATCAGGGGACTTTGTTATAATCGGTAAGGGGACTTTGTTATACTCGACCAGGGAACTTTGTTATACTCGATCAGGGGACTTTGTTATACTCGATTAGGGGACTTTGTTTTACTTGAACAGGGGACTTTGTATACTCGATCAGGTGAGTTTGTAATACTCGATTAGGGGACTTTGTTATACTCGACCATGGGACGTTGTTATACTCGTTCAGGGGGCCTTGTTATACTCGCTCAAGGGACTTTGTTATACTCGATCATTGGACTTTGTTATACTCGATCAGGGGACTTTGTTATACTCGATTAGGGGACTTTGTTTTACTTGATCAGAGGACTTTGTATACTCGATCAGGTGAGTTTGTAATACTCGATTAGGGGACTTTGTTATACTCGTCCAGGGAACTTTGTTATACTCGATCAGGGGACTTTGTTATACTCGATTAGGGGACTTTGTTTTACGTGATCAGGGGACTTTGTATACTCGATCAAGTAAGTTTGTAATACTCGATTAGGGGACTTTGTTATACTCGATAAGGGGACTTTGTTACACTCGACCAGGGAACTTTGTTATACTCGACCAGGGAACTTTGTTATTCACGATCAGGGGACTTTGTTATACTCGATCAGGGGACTTTGTTTTACTCGATGTGGGGCCTTTTTTACACTCGATCAGAGGACTTTGTTATACCAGATCAGGGGACTTTCATACACTCGATCAGGGGACTTTGTTATTCTCGTTCAGGGGGCCTTGTTATACTCGATTAGGGGACTTTGTTATACTCGATCAGGTGAAATTGTTATAATCGACCAGGGGACTTTGTTATACTCGATCAGGGGACTTTGTTATACTCGATCAAGGGAGTTTGTTATACTCGATCAGGGGACTTTGTTATACTCGGTAAGGAGACTTTGTTATACTCGACCAGGGAACTTCGTTATACTCGATCAGGGGACTCTGTTATACTCGATTAGGGGACTTTGTTTTACTTGATCAGGGGACTTTGTATACTCGATCAAGTGACTTTGTAATACTCGATTAGTGGACTATGTTGTACTCGACCAGGGAACTTTGTTATACTCGATCAGGGGACTTTGTTATACTCGATCAGGGGACTTTGTTTTACTTGATCAGGGGACTTTGCGATATACCAATCAAGGGACTTTGTTATACTCGACCAGGGGACTTTGTTATACTCGATCAGGGGACTTTGTTATACTCGGTAAGGAGACTTTGTTATACTCGGTCAGTGGACTTTGTTATACTCAATCAGGGGGTTTTGTTAAACTCGATCAGGGGTCTTTGTTATACTGATCAAGGGACTTTGTTATACTCGATCAGGTTCCTTTGATATACTCGATCAGGGGAATTTGTTATACTCGATCAAGGGACTTTATTACACTCGATCAGGGGCCTTTGTTATACTCGATCAGAGGACTTTTTTATCCTCGATCAGGGGACTTTGTTATATTCGACTAGGGGACTTTATTATACTCGTCCAGGAAACTTTGTTAGACTCGATCAGGGGACTTTGTTATACTCGATCAGGGGACATTGTTTTACTTGATCAGGGGACTTTGTTATACTCGACCAGGGGACTTTTTGTTATACCGATCAGGGACTTGGTTTACTTGACTGTGGACTTTGCATACTGATCAGGGACTTTGTTATACTTTATCAGGGACTTTGTTTACTTGATCATGGACTTTGTATACTCTCGGGATCAGGGACTTTGTTATACTGTTGATTAGGGGACTTTGTTATACTCGACCAGGGGACTTGAATATACTCGATCAAGGGACTTTGTTATACTCGATCAGGGGAATTTTGTATACTCGACCACGGAACTTTGTTATACTCGATCAGGGGACTTTGTTATGCTCGATGAGGAGCCTTTGTTATGCTGCATCATCGGGCTTTGTTATACTCGATCAGGGGACTTTGTTATACTCGATCAGGGGACTTTATTTCACTCGATCAGGGGTCTTTGTTATACTCGATCAGAGGACTTTGTTATACTCGGTCAGTGGACTTTGTTATACTCAATCAGGGGGTTTTGTTAAACTCGATTAGGGGACTTTGTTATACTGATCAAGGGACTTTGTTATACTCGATCAGGTTCCTTTGTTATACTCGATTAGGGGAATTTGTTATACTCGATCAAGGGACTTTATTACACTCGATCAGGGGCCTTTGTTATACTCGATTAGAGGACTTTTTTATCCTCGATCAGGGGACTTTGTTATACTCGACTAGGGGACTTTATTATACTCGTCCAGGGAACTTTGTTATACTCGATCAGGGGACTTTTTTATACTCGATCAGGGGACTTTGTTTTACTTCATCAGGGGACTTTGTAATACTCGATCAGGGGACTTTGTTATACTCGATCAGGGGACTTGGTTTTACTTGATCAGGGCACTTTGTATACTCGATCAGGGGACTTTGTTATACTCAATTTGGGGACTTTGTTATACTCGACCAGGGGACTTGAATATACTCGATCAAGGGACTTTCTTATACTCGATCAGGGGAATTTTTTATACTCGACCAGGGAACTTTGTTATACTCGATCAGGGACTTTATTACACTCGATTAGGGGCCTTTGTTATACTCGATCAGAGGACTTTGTTATACTCGATCAGGGCACTTTGTTATACTCGATCAGGGACTTTATTACACTCGATCAGGGCCTTTTATACTCGATCAGAGGACTTTGTTAGACTAGATCAGTGGACTTGTTACACTAATCAGGGGTTTTTGTTATACTCGATCAGGGGACTTTGTTATACTGATCAAGGGACTTTGTTATACTCGATAAAGGGCCCTTGTTATACTCGATCAATGGATCTTTGTTATACTTGATCTGGTGACTTTGTTATATTCGACCAGGGGACTTTGTTATACTCTTTCAGGGGACTTTGTTATACTCCATCAGGGGACTTTGTTGTACTCGATGTGGGGCCTTTGTTATTCTCGATCAGAGGACTTTGTTATACTTGATCTGGTGACTTTGTTATACTCGACCAGGGGACTTTGTTATTCTCGATCAGGGGACTTTGTTATACTCGATCAGGGGACTTTGTTGTACTCGATGTGGGGCCTTTGTTATACTCGTCAAGGGGACTTTGTTATACTCGATCAGGTGACTTTGTTGTACTCGATGTGGGGCCTTTTTTATACTCGATCAGAGGACTTTGTTATACCAGATGAGGGGACTTTGTTATACTCGACCAGGGGACGTTGTTATACTCGTTCAAAGGGCCTTGTTATACTCGCTCAAGGGACTTTGTTATACTTGATCAGGGGACTTTGCTATACTCGGTAAGGGGACTTTGTTATACTCGACCAGGGAACTTTGTTATACTCGATCAGGGGACTTTGTTATACTCGATTAGGGGACTTTGTTTTACTTGATCAGGGGACTTTGTATACTCGATTAGGTGAGTTTGTAATACTCGATTAGGGGACTTTGTTATACTCGACCAGGGGACGTTGTTATACTCGTTCAGGGGGCCTTGTTATACTCGCTCAAGGGACTTTGTTATACTCGATCAGGGGACTTTGTTATACTCGGTAAGGGGACTTTGTTATACTCAACCAGGGAACTTTGTTATACTCGATTAGGTGACTTTGTTTTACTTGATCAGGGGACTTTGTATACTCGATCAGGTGAGTTTGTATTACTCGATTAGGGGACTTTGTTATACTCGATCAGGGGACTTCGTTATACTCGACTAGGGGACTTGAATATACTCGACCAGGGAACTTTGTTATACTCGACCAGGGAACTTTGTTATACTCGACCAGGGAACTTTGTTATACTCGATCAGAGGACTTTGTTATAGTCGATCAGGGGACTTTGTTATACTCGATCAGGGGACTTTGTTGTACTCGATGTGGGGCCTTTTTATGCTTGATCAGAGGACTTTGTTATACCAGATGAGGGGACTTTGTTATACTCGATCAGAGGACTTTGTTATACTCGTTCAGGGGGCCTTGTTATACTCGATTAGGGGACTTTGTTATACTCGATCAGGTAAAATTGTTATACTCGATCAGGTGAAATTGTTATAATCGACCAGGGGACTTTGTTATACTCGATCAGGGGACTTTGTTATACTCGATCAAGGGACTTTGTTATACTCGATCAGGGGAATTTGTTATACTCGGTAAGGGGACTTTGTTATACTCGACTAGGGAACTTTGTTATACTCGATCAGGGGACTTTCTTATACTCGATTAGGGGACTTTGTTTTACTTGATCAGGGGACTTTGTATACTTGATCAGGTGACTTTGTAATACTCGATTAGGGGACTTTGTTGTACTCGACCAGGGAACTTTGTTATACTCGATGAGGGGACTTTGTTATACTCGATCAGGGGACTTTGTTTTACTTGATCAGGGGACTTTGTATACTCGATCAGGGGACTTTGTTATACTCGATCAGGGGACTTTGTTATACTCGATCAGGGGACTTTGTTTTACTTGATCAGGGGACTTGAATATACGCAATCAGGGGACTTTGTTATACTCGATAAGGAGACTTTGTTATACTCGATTAGGGGACTTGTTATACTCGACCAGGGAACTTTGTTATACTCGACCAGGGAACTTTGTTATACTCGATCAGGGGACGTTGTTATACTCGAACAGGGGACTTTGTTTTACTTGATCAGGGGACTTTGTTATACTCGATCAGGGGACTTTGTTATACTCGATCAGGGGACTTTGTTTTACTTGATCATGGGACTTTGTATACTCGATCAGGGGACTATGTTATACTCGATTAGGGGACTTTGTTAAACTCGACCAGGGGACTTGAATATACTCGATCAAGGGACTTTGTTATACTCGATCAGGGGAATTTTGTATACTCGACCAGGGAACTTTGTTATACTCGATCAGGGGACTTTGTTATGCTCGATGAGGAGTCTTTGTTATGCTGCATCATCGGGCTTTGTTATACTCGATCAGGGGACTGTGTTATACTCGATCAGGGGACTCTATTTCACTCGATCAGGGGTCTTTGTTATACTCGATCAGAGGACTTTGTTTTACTCGGTCAGTGGACTTTGTTATACTCAATCAGGGGGTTTTGTTAAACTCGATCAGGGGACTTTGTTATACTCGATCAGAGGACTTTTTTATCCTCGATCAGGTTACTTTGTTATACTCGACTAGGGGACTTTATTATACTCGTCCAGGTAACTTTGTTATACTCAATCATGGGACTTTGTTATACTCGATCAGGGGACTTGGTTTTACTTGATCAGGGGACTTTGTATACTCGATCAGGGGACTTTGTTATACTCAATTAGGGGACTTTGTTATACTCGACCAGGGGACTTGAATATACTCGATCAAGGGACTTTCTTATACTCGATCAGGGGAATTTTTATACTCGACCAGGGAACTTTGTTATACTCGATCAGGGGACTTTATTACACTCGATTAGGGGCCTTTGTTATACTCGATCAGAGGACTTTGTTATACTCGATCAGGGTACTTTGTTATACTCGATCAGTGGAATTTATTACCCTCGATCAGGGGCCTTTGTTATACTCGATTAGAGGACTTTGTTAGACTAGATCAGTGGACTTTGTTATACTCAATCAGGGGGTTTTGTTATACTCGATCAGGGGACTTTGTTATACTGATCAAGGGACTTTGTTATACTCGATAAAGGGCCCTTGTTATACTCGATCAAGGATCTTTGTTATACTTGATCTGGTGACTTTGTTATACTCGACTAGGGGACTTTGTTATACTCTTTCAGGGGACTTTGTTATACTCCATCAGGGGACTTTGTTGTACTCGATGTGGGGCCTTTGTTATTCTCGATCAGAGGACTTTGATATACTTGATCTGGTGACTTTGTTATACTCGACCAGGGGACTTTGTTATACTCGATCACTTTGGGAACTTTGTTTATACGCTTTGACTCAGGGGACTTTGTTGTACTCGATGTCGGGCCTTTGTATACTCGATCAGAGGACTTTGTTATACCAGATCAGGGGACTTTGTTATACTCGATCAGGGGACTTTGTTATACTCGGCCAGGGGGCCTTGTTATACTCGATTAGGGGTCATTGTTATACTCGATCAGGGGAATTTGTTATAATCGACCAGGGGACTTTGTTATACTCGATCAGGGGACTTTGTTATACTCGATCAAGGGACATTGTTATACCAGATGAGGGGACTTTGTTATACTCGACTAGGGGACGTTGTTATACTCGTTCAGGGGGCCTTGTTATACTCGCTCAAGGGACTTTGTTATACTCGATCAGGGGACTTTGTTATACTCGGTAAGGGGACTTTGTTATACTCGACCAGGGAACTTTGTTATACTCGATCAGGGGACTTTGTTATACTCGATTAGGGGACTTTGTTTTACTTGATCAGGGGACTTTGTTTTACTCGATCAGGGGACTTTGTTATACTCGATTAGGGACTTTGTTGCTTTCGTTGAGACTTTGTTATACTCCCGACCAGGTAACGTTATACTCGACCAGGGAACTTTGTTATACTCGATCAGGGGACTTTGCTATATACTCGATCAGGGGACTTTTGTTTTTACTTGATAAAGGGGACTTTTGTTGCTTGCCACTGATCAGGGGACATTTGTTACTCGACCAAGGGACATTTGCTTGATCGTAGGACTTTGTATACTCAGGGGACTTTGTTATAATCGATCAGGGGACTTTGTTTTACTTGATCATGGGACTTTGTATACTCGATCATGGGACTTTGTTATACTCGATCAGGGGACATTGTTATACTCGATCAGGTTCCTTTGTTATACTCGATCAGGGGAATTTGTTATACTCGATGAGGGGACTTTATTACACTCGATCACGGGCCTTTGTTGTACTCGATCAGAGGACTTTTTTATCCTCGATCAGGGGACTTTGTTATACTCGACCAGGGAACTTTATTATACTCGTTCAGGGAACTTTGTTATACTCGATCAGGGGACTTTGTTATACTCGATCAGGGTACTTTGTTTTACTTGATGAGGGGACTTTGTTATACTCGATTAGGGGACTTTGTTATACTCGACCAGGGGACTTGAATATACTCGACCAAGGGACTTTGTTATACTCGATCAGGGGATTTTTTTATACTCTACCAGGGAACTTTGTTATACTCGATCAGGGGACTTTGTTATGCTCGATCAGGGGCCTTTGTTATGCTGCATCATCGGGCTTTGTTATACTCGATCAGGGACCTTGTTAGACCCGTAAGGACCCTCGGTTATACCTCGATCAGGCCTTGTTATACTCAATTAGAGGACTAAGCGCACCTTTATCAAGTGGGACTTGCTATACTCAATCAGGGCTTCGTTATACTGGCGAGGACTTGTTATACTGGATCAAGGACCGGTTATACTCGATCTGGGGTCTTTTGTTATACTCGGATCATGAACTATGTTATTCTTGATCTGGTGACTTTGTTATACTCGACCAGGGGACTTTGTCATAATCGATCAGGGGACTTTGTTATAATCGATCAGGGGACTCTGTTGTACTCGATGTGGGGCCTTTGTTATACTCTATCAGAGGACTTTGTTATACTTGATCTGGTGACTTTATTATACTCGACAAGGGGTCTTTGTTATACTCGATCAGGTGACTTTGTTGTACTCGATGTGGGGCCTTTTTTATACTCGATCAGAGGACTTTTTATACCAGATGAGGGGACTTTGTTATACTTGATCAGGTGACTTTGTGTAGTCGATCAGGTGAGTTTGTAATACTCGATTAGGGGACTTTGTTATACTCGATTAGGGGACTTTGTTATACTCGACCAGGGAACTTTGTTATACTCGACCAGGGAACTTTGTTATTCTCGATCAGGGACTTTATGCCTGACTGTGGACTTTGTTTTACTTGGATCAGACTCCTGCTATATCAGACCAGGGATTTGGAAATATACTCGATCAGGACTCTGTTATACTCGATCAGAGAATTTGTTATACCGAGTAGGGACCTTGTTATACCTCGATCAGGAGACTTTGAGCGCGCCTGGATCAGGCCTTTGTTATGCTGCATCATCGGGCTTTGTTATACTCGATCAGGGGACTTTGTTAGACTCGGTAAGGGGACTTTGTTATACTCGGTAAGGGGACTTTGTTATACTCGATCAGGGGCCTTTGTTATACTCAATTAGAGGACTTTGTTAGACTCGATCAGTGGACTTTGTTATACTCAATCAGGGTTTTTTGTTATACTCGATCAGGGGACTTTGTTATACTGATCAAGGGACTTTGTTATACTCGATCTGGGGCCCTTGTTATACTCGATCAAGGAACTATGTTATTCTTGATCTGGTGACTTTGTTATACTCGACCAGGGGACTTTGTCATAATCGATCAGGGGACTTTGTTATAATCGATCAGGGGACTCTGTTGTACTCGATGTGGGGCCTTTGTTATACTCTATCAGAGGACTTTGTTATACTTGATCTGGTGACTTTATTATACTCGACAAGGGGTCTTTGTTATACTCGATCAGGTG
>NW_024725590.1:0-18755 GCF_018991925.1 Homarus americanus | reverse complement strand
AGCGTCCAGGGGATGAGTCGCTGCATCAACTCTTCGTGCCTGACACCTGTCAAGATCCCGTGCTTGATCCAGGCTTCCTCACATTCCCGGCTGTGCGCCTTGCAGACGTCGATCTCCTCTGACAAACTCTTCAAGCGTACAAAAAAGTCGTCAAAGGATTCGTTCTCCGCCTGCTTGCAGCTGGTGAAGGCACGGCGACGCAAAGCATCGTTGTTCCGACCCTTAACATGTTCCTGTAAAAGGTCGAGCACATCCGTCACTGAAGAGGTAGAATCGGGAGGCACTTTCAACGTGTGCTCCAAAACTCTCTGGGTCTCCAGCGACAAACACATCCGCAGTTGGATGAGCTGTTTGTTTGGAGGCATGCTGTCAAGGTCCACCATCGTGGAGTAATCTGTCCAACGCCGCCTCCACTCACGAAAAAGCTGAAACGTGACGTCTGGTGAGAGGGCGGGTGGGGGTTGAACAGATCCCTTGGGAGCTGGAGGACGCTGGTGTGGTGGAGGAGGGAGTGTACTGGTGCCTTGAAGCGCGCTACCTGCGAGTGAGGGAGGGTGGGTTAGCGCCAGGGTCGCCAATAGTGCCTCAAAACGCAACTTTTCCTCCTCTTTTCGTGTCTCCTCCCTCTGAAAATCCATATCTCTACGTCTCTCGTCCCGGTCGTCCATCCACTTCAGAATTGTGGCGATGTCCGTCACTGGAGGTGGAGGATGAGAGTCTGCGCCCGGTGAAGGAGAAGGTGGTGGGGAGTCGTGTCTCCCATCTTGACGTCCCTTCTTACCTCCCATCTTTGTGTGTGCGTGGACTACACTGTTTAATATATAAAGTGGCGCCTCAACAGCTCGAACCACATATATATGACATAAACAGCGCAAAATCACGCTTATGGTCCGCTGTTCTGTCCGTGAGTGAATGCGTGCGTGCGTGCGTGTGTGTGTGTGTCCGAGAGAGCGGAGGGAGCCTGGACAGCTGCGTGGTCCGGCAAGACCGTCAGTGTCCCCCGGATGTCGCACGATAAGGGTGTACGCCTGCGTGCTCCGTGGGTACCACAAAAAAAGACAGGCCAATGCACAACTCAGCTCTAGACACACACTAATACACTGACACTAACACTGGCACCGTCACTAAAACGCACTGTGACGGAGCAACACTGCACATCGCGGCGAAACACAGCGCAACACAACACAACACACTGAGTCGACGCGTATCACCGGCAGACGTAACTGTCGGCATTGTTCACACACTTAGTAAGTCCACAAATCCTAGACACTGCGCCATGAAGGTTACTAGTGTGCCCTGAAGAATGCAGTGATGGCTAGGGAAACACTGAGTAACACTGAGTTCGTTTATTGTGGATGAGAGAAATACAAGCGGTGACGCTGTGTGCCAAGCACGGCTCACACAGTCAGACTGAGGCGCCTTGCCATATGGCAGCCTCGGGGCAATGTTGCCACATAACACGTGCAGTGTTGCCACGTGATGATATATATAAATGCTACTCGGCACAGTAGCTTATGTACAGGGTTGCTACTTGGCACAGTAGCTTATATACATAACCTACAATGTAATGTGTAAATAGGTTTGAGTGTGTATGAATGTATAGATATGTAATGTGTAAATAGGTTTGAGTGTGTATGAATGTATAGATATGTAATGTGTAAATAGGTTTGAGTGTGTATGAATGTATAGATTTGTAATGTGTATGTATGTTTAAGTGTGTATGAATGTATAGATACGTAATGTGTATATATGTTTGAGTGTGTATGAATGTATAGATATGTAATGTGTAAATAGGTTTGAGTGTGTATGAATGTATAGATATGTAATGTGTAAATAGGTTTGAGTGTGTATGAATGTATAGATATGTAATGTGTAAATAGGTTTGAGTGTGTATGAATGTATAGATATGTAATGTGTAAATAGGTTTGAGTGTGTATGAATGTATAGATATGTAATGTGTATATATGTTTGAGTGTGTATGAATGTATAGATATGTAATGTGTATGTATGTTTGAGTGTGTATGAATGTATAGATATGTAATGTGTATGTATGTTTATGACCAAGAGAGTTTATAGAAGCATTATCGTGTATATCCAGGATAAGAAAGATGACTAATATGCATAATTGTGTAACAAGAGATAGGTTTATACCTTACATTTAAACAGGTGATGACTTATATGTAATAGCTCTCTCGCTTTTGTTGAGGTTTGCAGTGTGTGTTGGAAGCCTGTATGAGTTCAATTATCCTCAAGCCAGACAGGTTGATCCAGGGAGGCGATTCAGGTTTATTTATAGAGATACAGAATAAAAAAAAATCCTATATGAAGTTTCTTTAAGGATTCTTTCTTTAAGGGCATTAGCCCACCCGGGCACGGGTCATTTTTAATGACCCACATCAAGGCCCGGGGGGCGAAAATATAATAAAACAATAATAATAATAATAATAATAATAATTATGCCAATGATGATGATAATAGTAATAATAATAATAATAGTAATAAAATTAATATAAATAAATTTAATAAATAACAATTATAATAAAAGAAAATAATAATAATAATAATAATAATAATAATAATAATAATAATAAAATTAATAACATTATTTAAAAAAAAATTATAATAAAAGAAAATACACATACAGTAATAATAAAAGTCTATAAAAATTATAAATAATAATAATAATAATAATACCCCCTGTAATAATAAAGAGCCATGAATAAATTCAAAAACAAAAAAATTAAAATATCAATAGTGAGAAATGATATATGTATGTTGTGTTGTTAATAGTAAGAGTAACAATTAAGACCCTGCAATTGTGTGTAAATGAGGCAGAAAGTCAGATCAGCAACCTGGGACTTGGTCACAATTTTTGTGATGCCATATGGCAGCAGGGTCTACCATTAGACAACACATTATGCTTCCAATATCTTCCCAGATGGTAGTACCTCCCTGTTTGTGAAATGGTTTAATCAAGAGTAAATAGATCTGTGGTAAAGTTGCAGGTAGAGTGTGAATAAAGCTTAGAATGGATCTTATAGGAAATAGAGTTCAGTATACCAAGTCTCTGGTAGACAAGGAGGTGAGGGTTTGGGTGGTTCAGTTTGGGACGGCCCGTGTGAGGGAACCAGTGACTCTTATAGTACAACACCTTGGCTGCCACACTGAGTAAGAATCACCAAAACCATCCCATGTGTAATACTCTCAGGTGACCTACAACCATGGTGACTCTTGTCTCAGTATATGTTGACTAGTACTACCTGAAGCCAGACTATATCACAACATTACTAATGGCGACTTTGAAGTTGATTGGCTTATTATAATGATGACAATAATATTAAGGAACAATAACAAACAAAGAGAGAAATTAGGTATATAAATTATTTCTCTTTAATGTTTGGTTTATGACTTTATGGGTTGAATTTAAGACATAAAACACATTCCTCTCTGCATGGAATAGGTTTATTGCCTCTTACGTCGGTTTATGGCAGATTTATTTACTAATTTAGTGGTTGGCGGCAGCAGTCACGTGACATCATGAAGGTCATCACATCGTAATGTTTTAATACTGTTTGCCGTGTTAATACAGTTCGTCTTAAATCTGTTAGTACGCCAGTGATGTTTCCTTAGGGGAATATAATGATAAAAATGTTGTAAAACGGAATTAACTGGAAATACAGTAAGGATTACAACATAAGCGTGGTGTGTGTTTGGTCGCGTGTGTGGGGACCTGTTGATGAAGATCGAGGCAGAAGTTAAATGAGATTCTCACTTAAACTCTGAGTTACTCGAGAGTTCACGACTGCTGCCGAAATTGACCAAGTTAGAATGACCCGAGAGACCAAGGATTAGGGGGTAGGTCTGGTCAGCGTAACGGGGGAGGGGGGGGGGTGGTGTCGGGGCTCAGGGACTTCTGGGGTCAAAGGTTAACTCGGGTCAAGGTGAGGCTTGGGTAGTTGTGGGAACGGCTGAGGTCATTATCTGAAATGAACCAGAGTGAACAAAGACGGCTTGAGAGAGAGGGTGAGAGAGAGACGTGGTCAAAGAAGTTATTAACCTAGAACGAGTATATTTTTTTTCTTTACCTCGGCTCTGTCCTTCAGCTCTCACCCTTAGCCCTCATCCTCACCCTTCACCCCGCTCCTCTCACCCCTCCCTCTCAACTTTTATCCTCGGCCCTCTCCCTCACCCTAACTCTCACTCCTCCCTCTCAGCCCTCACCTCAGACCTTGGGACAGCTACCTGGGTCAGTAATAGATCTCAGGTAGGATCTGTGTGACGCACCTGGTAAGTCCCCCACCATCATGCTTATGGTTGCTGCTGTTACTGTTACTGCTGTTAATATTGTTACTGTTGCCGCTGTTACTGTGGTGTAATAATGGTCAGCATGCTCGTCTGGTAAGCGAGCGGAGCCGGGTTCGATCCCCGGGCAGGGTGAAATTATGGGCAAGTGTCTTTAAGCCATTTGCCTCTGTCTACCCAGCAGTAATTGGGAACCTGGATGTTAATCGATTTGCGGATCGTGTTCCAGGGTAATGGTGAGCCAGTGCAGTTGGCGAATTGTCCGGTCTTCTTGGACTATTCCTTGACACTGAATCATGCAGCTCGTTAACTCAGGGTGTGGTTGTTGTGTTGGCGACAGCTTCTACACCTTTAACAGATTCACGCCTAGTTGGTCCTTGGGTCGGCCATCCTCGGTAACACGAAGAGCAACCATTATTATTTTAGTGTTGTTGATGCGGTTATTGATAGTTTTGTTGTTATTGTTGATGCTGGTGTTTGTGGTGATAACTGCTGCTGTTGGCTGTTGTGTCTATTCTTCTTTATCGTGGTATTTTATGAGGAACTGGACGAGTACACTGCCATATATATTATCATGACGGTTTTCTTGTTCTATATTGGTGATAAATGTCTTAAAATTAGGTTAAGTTAGGTTAGTTTAGTTTACTTTAGGTTAGGTTGACAGTCTTAATTGGTATGGATCTATAGGGATCTGGCAGCATGTCTGGACTGTTTCATCAACCTCCTTTTGTGTGCTTATTTGGCTTTTGTGGCGCCTTACAGTGAGATATGGTTTTAAATCTCTCTCTCTCACAGTTGGTAGTGGTAAAGAGCTCAAACACGTTTCTGATGATAATGATACAACTTTTTCTTGTGAGTGTTTCAACCTGCACGAGAAGTTCCTTGTTTATATTCCTCTTTTATTCTCTTTTATTTGTCTTTCTCCTAATTACTACGTGTCATTTTTATTGCTGTTCTTCTTATTATTTTCTTCCCGGTGATCATCTCGTTATCTTCACTTTGTATGAGGTGACTTGGGGGGGGGGGGTCTCCAGGGATGTTTATATACCGCTGAAGAAAGGACACGACACACACTGACGCCAGAGAGCCATACATCAAGGAAAGTTATCACATAATGATATATGTTGCTTTAATTAATGAGTTAATGTTGTATTTTATACCATAGGAAAGCAAGAGCGACAACCACCAGACTGTGTAATTTGTCAGATTTATTGTTTGTTTTAACTCACAATTACCACAAAACACAATAACATTTGACGGTAATTTCACAGTCCCTCTACACATTATGTTGACATTAGCTTAATTACCCCAATTGAAGGTAATATAAATGATGCATGAGTTTGTATTGTCATAAGTCATCACTAATGGTACGTTAATTATCATGTATATTTGCTTAACCATTGTCCAGGACTCCTCGATTCCTAGTGAGAGAAGTGATCAGTTTCCATCAGCAACAATGTCCATTTAACATCCTTGAAGCTTACCATTTAAATTTAATTAACCCTTCAGTAATTTTCACCCAGATGCTTATTTAATCAAGTTACGATTATCGTGTGGAATTTAATTAACTTTTCCGTCATTTTCTTCTCGACTTTTACTGGATCAAGTTATTCGCGTCATATATTTTCCAGATAATTAAAAAAAAAATCTAACCTCCCTCACCAGACACCGGCCAACCTAAATGATATCAACAACTTACCTTTTATCACGTAAGACAATTAACCTTCATAAAAGCATTAATAATTTGTCTTTAATAATGGCTTGTTTTTATTTTACCAAGATCATAAAGAGGAAACAATACCCAGCAATGGGTTGAAGGAGCTAATTATAATAACAGGCGAGGGAGGACTAGTTGCCCCGGGGTCTAACGCACGAGAGCTGGTGTATTGGTCCTCTGGGAGGCGTAAAGGAGAGGCCACGACTCTCACAGGTAAACTTAAAGGCAAAGAGATCAAAAACATGAAAGGCTATAAGAAATAATAGTAAATCAGTGCAGGTGTGAGAAGGTGGTACACCATTACTGTTATTTATGGTGGTATTGTAGTGTTTACTTATGGTGGTATTGTAGTGTTTATGGTGGTATTGTAGTGTTTACTTATGGTGGTATTGTAGTGTTTACTTATGGTAGTATTGTAGTGTTTACTTGTGTGGTATTGTAGTGTTTACTTATGGTGGTATTGTAGTGTTTACTTGGGGTGGTATTGTATTGTTTACTTATGGTGGTATTGTATTGTTTACTTATGGTGGTATTGTAGTGTTTACTTATGGTGGTATTGTAGTGTTTACTTATGGTGGTATTGTAGTGTTTATGGTGGTATTGTAGTGTTTACGTATGGTAGTATTGTAGTGTTTACTTATGGTAGTATTGTAGTGTTTACTTGTGGTGGTATTGTAGTGTTTACTTGTGGTGGTATTGTATTGTTTACTTATGGTGGTATTGTAGTGTTTACTTATGGTGGTATTGTAGTGTTTACTTATGGTGGTATTGTAGTGTTTACTTATGGTGGTATTGTAGTGTTTACTTATGGTAGTATTGTAGTGTTTACTTATGGTAGTATTGTAGTGTTTACGTGTGGTGGTATTGTAGTGTTTACTTATGGTGGTATTGTAGTGTTTACTTGTGGTGGTATTGTATTGTTTACTTATGGTGGTAGTGTAGTGTTTACTTATGGTGGTATTGTAGTGTTTACTTATGGTGTATTGTAGTGTTTACTTGTGGTGGTATTGTAGTGTTTACTTATGGTGGTATTGTAGTGTTTATTTATGGTGGTATTGTAGTGTTTACTTGTGGTGGTATTGTATTGTTTACTTATGGTGGTATTGTAGTGTTTACTTATGGTGGTATTGTAGTGTTTACTTATGGTGGTATTGTAGTGTTTACTTTTGGTGGTATTGTAGTGTTTGCTTGTGGTGGTATTGTAGTGTTTACTTATGGTGGTATTGTAGTGTTTACTTATGGTGGTATTGTAGTGTTTACTTGTGGTGGTATTGTAGTGTTTACTTATGGTGGTATTGTAGTGTTTACTTATGGTGGTATTGTAGTGTTTGCTTATGGTGGTATTGTGGTGTTTGCTTGTGGTGGTATTGTAGTGTTTACTTATGGTGGTATTGTAGTGTTTACTTATGGTGGTATTGTTTTGTTTACTTATGGTGGTATTGTAGTGTTTACTTGTGGTGGTGTTGTAGTGTTTACTTGTGGTGGTATTGTTTTGTTTACTTATGGTGGTA
The DNA here is from genome assembly GCF_018991925.1 of Homarus americanus. Lineage (NCBI taxonomy): Eukaryota > Metazoa > Arthropoda > Malacostraca > Decapoda > Nephropidae > Homarus > Homarus americanus. The sequence continues at coordinate 11,225 of NW_024725590.1, read as the reverse complement.
TTGTAGTGTTTACTTATGGTGGTATTGTTTTGTTTACTTATGGTGGTATTGTAGTGTTTACTTGTGGTGGTATTGTAGTGTTTACTTATGGTGGTATTGTAGTGTTTACTTATGGTGGTATTGTTTTGTTTACTTATGGTGGTATTGTAGTGTTTACTTGTGGTGGTATTGTAGTGTTTACTTATGGTGGTATTGTAGTGTTTACTTATGGTGGTATTGTAGTGCTTACTTATGGTGGTATTGTAGTGTTAACTTATGGTGGTATTGTAGTGTTAACTTATGGTGGTATTGTATTGTTTGATGTCCCACCCTCCATTTGTGGTGGTATTGTAGTGTTTACTTATGGTGGTATTGTAGTACTACTTATGGTGGTATTGTAGTGCTTACTTATGGTGGTATTTGTAGTGTTAACTTATGGTGGTATTGTAGTAGTTAACTTATGGTGGTATTGCATTGTTTACTTATGGTTGTATTGTAGTGTTTACTTGTGGTGGCATTGTAGTGTTTACATATGGTGGTATTGCAGTGTTTACTTATGGTGGTATTGTAGTGTTTACTTTGGTGGTATTGTAGTGTTTGCTTGCATTATTGTAGTGTTTACTTATGGTGGTATTGTAGTGTTTTACTTATGGTGGTATTGTAGTGTTTTACTTGTGGTGGCATTTCGTAGTGCTTACTTATGGTGGTATTGTAGTATGCATTTATGGTGGTATTGTAGTGTTTGCTTATGGTGGTATTGTAGTGTTTACTCTTATGGTGGTATTGTAGTGTTTACTTATGGTGCATTGTTGTAGTGTTTACTTATGGTGGTATTGTAGTGTTTACTTATGGTGGTATTACAGTGTTTACTTTATGGTGGTATTGTAGTGTTTACTTATGGTATTGTAGTGTTTCATTGTGGTGGTATTGTAGTTTACTTATGGTGGCATTGTAGTGTTTACTTATGGTGGCATTGTAGTGTTTACTTGCAGTATTGTATTGTTTACTTATGGTGGTATTGTAGTGTTTACTTATGGTGGTATTGTAGTGTTTACTTATGGTGGTATTGCAGTTTATTTATGGTGGTATTGTAGTGTTTACTTATGGTGGTATTGTAGTGCTTACTTATGGTGGTATTGTAGTGTTTATGGTGGTATTGTAGTGTTTACTTATGGTGGTATTGTATTGTTTACTTATGGTGGTATTGTAGTGTTTACTTGTGGTGGTATTGTAGTGTTTACATATGGTGGTATTGTAGTGTTTACTTATGGTGGTATTGTAGTGTTTACTTATGGTGGCATTGTAGTGTTTACTTGTGGTGGTATTGTAGTGTTTACTTATGGTGGTATTGTAGTGCTTACTTATGGTGGTATTGTAGTGCTTACTTATGGTGGCATTGTAGTGTTTACTTGTGGTGGTATTGTAGTGTTTACTTATGGTGGTATTGTAGTGTTTACTTATGGTGGCATTGTAGTGTTTACTTGTGGTGGTATTGTAGTGTTTACTTATGGTGGTATTGTAGTGTTTACTTATGGTGGTATTGTAGTGCTTACTTATGGTGGCATTGTAGTGTTTACTTGTGGTGGTATTGTAGTGTTTACTTATGGTGGTATTGTAGTGTTTACTTATGGTGGTAGTGTGGTGTTTACTTGTGGTGGTATTGTAGTGTTTACTTATGGTGGCATTGTAGTGTTTACTTCTATGGTGGTATTGTAGTGTTTACTTATGGTGGTATTGTAGGCTTACTTCAGGTGGTATTGTAGTGTTTACTTATGGTGGTATTGTAGTGTTTACTTATGGTGGTATTGTAGTGTTTGCTTGTGGTGGTATTGTAGTGTTCACTTATGGTAGTATTGTAGTGTTTGCTTGTGGTGGTATTGTAGTGTTTACTTATGGTGGTATTGTAGTGTTTACTTATGGTGGTATTGTAGTGTTTGCTTGTGGTGGTATTGTAGTGTTCACTTATGGTAGTATTGTAGTGTTTGCTTGTGGTGGTATTGTAGTGTTTACTTATGGTGGTATTGTAGTGTTTACTTATGGTGGTATTGTAGTGTTTACTTATGGTGGTATTGTAGTGTTTACTTATGGTGGTGTTGTAGTGTTTACTTATGGTGGTATTGTAGTGTTTACTTGTGGTGGTATTGTAGTGTTTACTTATGGTAGTATTGTAGTGTTTACTTGTGGTGGTATTGTAGTGTTTACTTATGGTGGTATTGTAGTGTTTACTTGTGGTGGTATTGTAGTGTTTACTTGTGGTGGTATTGTAGTGTTAATAAAGTGTTATTTGCTTTAGTTTGTTCGAGCTGTGTATCCGGCTGGTCAGATTAGATAGAACCTAACCTAACCTAACACACTGTGTAATATAATGTTAACTGTAGTATTTAGAATTAACACAGGTAGCCAAATTTTTATCACTGCGGACGATGCAATGCACTTAAAAAAAATCCTCTTTCGCGAAAAAAATCCACCCGAGCAGAAAAGGTTGATTAATCCCGGCCAGAAATAGAAAAAAAATCCCTGTGATTTTTTTGTGTTGTCGGGAGGATTAGCGACTAATTCCAAGTAAATCTCTGATATTTCCCTTTTTCTCGGTAATTCCTGTAATGTGTTAAATTTTTCACACAAATTTAGATAAACCAATTGGATAAAGTTGTGAATTATTCGGAGATAAAACTCACGAGATCAGGTAGTGAGAGTTGTGAGTTGTTGGTGGAGGAAGATTACAGGTGAGGATCATCCCACCACACAACACCCATCTCACCGCCACCATCACACCTAACTCAGAGCACCTATCACCACACACCACCACACACCACCACCACCACCACACAACACCACCACACACCACCACCACACAACACCACCACACACCACCACTACACAACACCTGCCACACTTTCATTACAACAGTATCCCGGTGTTAGTCATAAAGGCACGCCAGCACAGTGATATTTCCGGAAAAAAATGTGTTGTTTAATGTTGATGTTTAACATGCAAGAACCATAAACATATGACTGGTGCTCTTATATGATTAAAATGTGCAGCTGACAGCACCAAAATGAGTTTACTTTATTATTATTAACTAATCTGGAAATAGAGTTTAACAATGTTCATATTATTATTTTTTTACATCTAATACAGTTAACATTTATTATAACGGGTATGGTATAATAACACTACTAATGATAATTATAATAATAATAATAATATTAATAATAATGATAATGGTAATGACAATAATAGTAACTAAACAACAATAATAATAATAATAATAATAATAATAATAACGACGATGATGATGATGATGACGATGACACACACACACATTGACGTAGCTCTTCACTTATATCTATAAGTTCATCTGTACATTGTCCTCGTAGTCTCCAGTCTTAATCTATACCTTTATGACGTGGGTTATGGTCGTGGGTTGTGGGTCGTATTATGGTCGTGGGTCTCTCTCTCTCTCTCTCTCTCTCTCTCTCTCTCTCTCTCTCTCTCTCTCTCTCTCTCTCTCTCTCTCTCTCCCCAGAAATATGAGAAGAACCATCGAACTGCAGACAAATTCCCTTGAGCTTTACCTAATCTTATTCTTTTTCTCTCCTTCCTTTCTCTCTTTCTCTTTCTCTCTCCCTCTTTCTCTCTCTTTCCAGATATTCAAATTTGCTTTTCGTTAGTCGTGAATTATATTGGTAAGAAAAACCATCACTTTGTATTGATTATGCTGTGAGCTTTACATAAGTTATCGGGGGAATCTGGGACACGTCGGAGGTACTGAAGAATTATGGTTAACTCGCTTGATATTGCTTTTGAGAGAGAGAGAGAGAGTTATCTCCTCCACAACACCACCACAATGCTGACCATCCTAGCTACCACACCACCATAGCGTTGACCATTCTAGGTACCACACCACCCAATAACACTGACCATCCAAGCTTCCACACCACCACATCGCTGGTCCCTCACACTTGAACTTAACTCACGGTAGTTTCTCCTCCTTTCAAGGGCATCACTGAGAAAAATCTGAGCCATCTGAGAGTGTTTAAGATACACCTCACCACCAAGGAGAAACACTTTATGTAACATAGTGTCCAATTCTCTATAATACGGACTGCTTTGTTTACGTGTGGCCGAGAAATAGTGCAGCGGGAGTGTGTTTAAAGATTCTCAGTTTACTGTTTATGAGTTTACTGAAATGTGAGACTAAAAAAGAATTATCTTAGAGCATCTTATAGTTGTTTGTAGATATACACTTTGTTTACTTATATATATATATATATATATATATATATATATATATATATATATATATATATATATATATATATATATATATATATATATATATATATATATATATGCAAGTAAATCACTGTAGGTGCGCGTGATCTAGGTATATGCTGATAACCACAAGGAAGAAGAAAACACGAAGTTCCAAGCGCCGTGTAATTCACATCTTCAGGGGTGAGTACATATATATATATATATATATATATATATATATATATATATATATATATATATATATATATATATATATATATATATATATATATATATATATATGTGTGGCTAAAATAAAATTAAAGGAAGATTGGATTAGTTATATAAATACTTGGAGTTGAATTATCACAATAGAAGATCAATTTATCGTCAGTATACTTTGAGCTTTACTATTTTAAAAGATCAAATATATTGCCTTTATATAAATACTTTAAGTTTACTAATATATGTAACTAAACGTAAATCATCCTAAAGGAAACTGAAATTGATAGTGTATATATTTATCCTCAAATGTCTACAATAACTGTAGTTGTGTTGCAGTAAAAGGAGAACGTTTATTGTTGTTCAGGAGAGGCTATGAGGGTCACAAGTCACTGCAACCGTTTAATTTTTTTAACACAACAAACACGGGAGCCTTAGTGCCTGGCTATATACTACTGTTATACTAGAGAGAGAGAGAGAGAGAGAGGCAACATTTCCACCAAGACTCACATAAGAAACAGAAGGTTCAGTTTACAATCGAATTTCCAATAACAATCACAGTTAACGTTTTCTCAACCCGAGATTAAGCAGTTGTCATACCGAGTTATATACATATTTTGTTTCTGTATGATGATGATACCTGGTGTATGTGTGTGTGTGGGGGAGACAGCTCAAATTAAAACAATATATTTTAAGTACACTCTTTTTCCGTATTTAGATTAAAAAAAAAAGCGACAACTTATGGATTGGAAATGTTTGAACATTATACTTATTAGTATATAATAATTGGTGGGAAAGGTCAAGTATGATTCGTTTATAAACACCGACGTCAACACTCTAGCCTCAGGGTATCACCAGGTCAGTAGCACTAATTCTCACGGGAGAAAAATATAAAAAACTAAAGCTATAATTATATTCCTTTTCTGCAGGTTGTTGGTCTCTGGGGAAATTAGGAGTGATAAATGACTTTCATCAATTTATAGAGAACAGATGAAGGAATTCCCCGCCAGGTGAGATAACCTGACCTTCTCTAATTAATGAAACCAACAGCCGCTCTTAATGGATTTATTGTCTGAACCAAAACAATTAAAGTGAAACAAGGATGAAGTCAATAGCCGTGATCAATACCAGGTTTTAGAGGACAAAATCATAACACAGATTCACAAGTAGTTTACACGTAGTGTGTGTGACGAAGTCTGTCATTCTCCCCAAAGTATTGATCATAACAACACCACGGCCACACATCACCACCACCGAGTGACATTGAATGTAACACTTACAATAATTACTTTGAAATTAATTAAATTTAATAATGCTTATTGGTTCACAATGAAGGGCATATTAACATAGTTCACCATTGTATAAACTAGCGAAGATATATATAAAGGGGATATAGATAAAGTTCTTATAATATCCGAGCAGGATAGGAGTCGGAGCAACGGATTCAAGTTAGATAAGTTTAGGTTTAGGAGGGAGATAGGAAGGAACTGGTTCACAAATAGGGTGGTGGACGAGTGGAACAAGCTTAGCAACTTTGTAGTAAGTGCGGGAACTCTGGAAAGTTTCAAAAGGAGGCTAGATAGATTCATGGATGATAGAGAGCGGTAGTAACTCTCGACAGGAGATGCCATGCACAGGCCAACCAGCCTATTACAGACTCCTTATTTTCTTATATATATATATATATATATATATATATATATATATATATATATATATATATATATATATATATATATATATATATATATATATATATATATATATATATATATATATATATATATATATATATATATATCTTGATAAAATCACACGGGAAAATGGAAACAACGGAGCACCTTAGCTTTCGTCTTTATTCAAGACATCTTCAGAGGCAACTGGATTACATGGACAGAGAGAGGCTTAAATATACAGGGTGACCTTAAAAACATGAGGTCAGGTCATAATGATGTCATCCACTAATCCGTATATAGGGTCACAGTTAGCCATGACTAGTTCTCCATAATGCCCACACACCCATAGTACCCACACACTATCCACACACTACCCACACATTCACACAAGGAGATACAGTGAAATAAACTGCTGTACCTAAATATTATGTAACTCAAAATATATTCCCAAAACAGCACGTTTACAGTTGAAAATAATAAAAGCATAAATAATACAAACACAATCAATTAATATGTTTTTTATTATTTTTAAATATCAGAAATGTTGGGTCAACGCTTCTTGTTGTTCTTTGTCTTTTTCCCAGTGAAGATGTAGTCTCCCCATGGCAGGTACTGGTCCTTTTGTACATGGCAGAAAGTGGTAGTTTCCTTCTTCTTCTTGTTGTTTTGAGGTTTAGTGTGCTTTGTGGTCTGCAGTTTGTTAGATCGGGGGCCCTTCTCCTTCACCTGGCAAGGCTTCACCTCAACCTTTGAAACTTTTGTTACAGTGCGTCGGAACACCATTGTGATTTACTGACACTAACAGCTCTCTCACTGAGGTCAAATCAAAATTTGACCATACAGAAAGAATTACGGTTTAATAAGGTTGGAATTTAAAGAAATTGACAACAAAATGAAGCTCTGTTTATCACTATAGTATTGAGGACTGGTGTTTGTAGAGATGATGGATGGTGTTATAATATGTAGTGATGATGGATGGTGTTATATGTAGTGATGAAGGATGGCGTTATATGTAGTAATGATGGATGGTGTTATATGTAGTGATGATAGGAGGGTAATATATGTAGTGATGATGGATGGTGTTATATATAGTGATGATGCATGATGATATATGTAGTGATGATGGATGGTGTTATATGTAGTGATGAAGGATGGGGTTACATGTAGTAATGATGGATGGTGTTATATGTAGTGATGATAGGAGGGTAATATATGTAGTGATGATGGATGGTGTTATATATAGTGATGATGCATGATGATATATGTAGTGATGATGGTTGGTGTTATATGTAGTGATGCTGGATGGTGTTACATGTAGTGATGATGGATAGAGTTATATGTAGTGATGATGGATGATGTTATATGTAGTGATGATGGGTGGTGTTATATGTAGTGATGTTGGATGGTGTTATATGTAGTGATGATGGATGATATTATATGTAGTGATGATAGGTTGGTTTTATATGTAGTGATGATGGATGGTGTTATATGTAGTGATGATGGATGATATTATATGTAGTGATGATAGGATGGTTCTATATGTAGTGATGGATGGTGTTATATGTAGTGATGATGGATGATGTTATATGTAGTGATGATAGGATTGTTTTATATGTAGTGATGATGGATGGTGTTATATGTAGTGATGATCATGATGTTATATGTAGTGATGATGGTTGGTGTTATATGTAGTGATGCTGGATGGTGTTATATGTAGTGATGATGGATAGAGTTATATGTAGTGATGGATGATGTAATATGTAGTGATGATTGGTGGTGTTATATGTTGTGATGTTGGATGGTGTTATATGTAGTGATGATGGATGATATTATATGTAGTGATGATAGGTTGGTTTTATATGTAGTGTTGATGGATTGTGTTATATGTAGTGATGATGCATGATGTTATATGTAGTGATGATGGGTGGTGTTATATGTAGTGATGCTGGATGGTGTCATATGTAGTGATGATGGATGGAGTTATATGTAGTGATGATGGATGATGTTATATGTAGTGATGATGGTTGGTGTTATATGTAGTGATGTTGGATGGTGTTATATGTCGTGATGGATGGTTCTACGTATATGTAGTGATGGTGGATGGTGTTATATGTAGTGATGATGGATCGTGTTATATGTATTGATGATGGATAGTGTTATATGTAGTGATGATGAGGGATGGTGTTATAAGTAGTGATGATGGATGTTGTTATATGTAGTGATGAAGGATGGTGTTAGTGAAGATTGTGAAGTGAGATGTAGTGAAGATTGTGAAGTGAGGTGTAGTGAAGATTGTGAAGTGAGATGTAGTGAAGATTGTGAAGTGAGATGTGGTGAAGATTGTTAAGTGAGATGTAGTGAAGATTGTGAAGTGAGATGTAGTGAAGATTGTGAAGTGAGATGTAGTGAAGATTGTGAAGTGACATGTAGTGAAGATTGTGAAGTGAGATGTAGTGAAGATTGTGAAGTGAGATGTAGTGAAGATTGTGAAGTGAGATGTAGTGAAGATTGTGAAGTGAGATGTAGTGAAGATTGTGAAGTGAGATGTAGTGAAGATTGTGAAGTGAGATGTAGTGAAGATTGTGAAGTGAGATGTAGTGAAGATTGTAAAGTGAGAGTGTGGTGAAGATTGTGAAGTGAGATGTAGTGAAGATTGTGAAGTGAGATGTAGTGAAGATTGTGAAGTGAGATGTAGTGAAGATTGTGAAGTGAGATGTAGTGAAGATTGTGAAGTGAGATGATTGTGAAGTGAGATGTGAAAATTGTAAAGTGAGATGTAGTGAAGATTGTGAAGTGAGATGTAGTGAAGATTGTGAAGGGAGATGTAGTGAAGATTGTGAATTAAGATGTGGTAAAGATTGTGAAGTGAGATGTAGTGAAGATTGTGAAGTAAGATGTGGTAAAGATTGTGAAGTGAGATGTAGTGAAGATTGTGAAGGGAGATGTAGTGAAGATTGTGAAGTAAGATGTGGTAAAGATTGTGAAGTGAGATGTAGTGAAGATTGTGAAGTGAGATGTAGTGAAGATTGTGAATGGAGATGTAGTGAAGATTGTGAATTCAGATGTGGTAAAGATTGTGAAGTGAGATGTAGTGAAGATTGTGAAGTAAGATGTAGTGAAGATTGAGAAGTGAGATGTGGTGAAGATTGTGAAGTGAGATGTAGTGAAGATTGTGAAGTGAGATGTAATGAAGATTGTGAAGTGAGATGTAGTGAAGATTGTGTAGTGAGATGTAGTGAAGATTGTGAAGTGAAATGTAGTGAAGATTGTGAAGTGAGATGTAGTGAAGATTGTGAAGTGAGATGTAGTGAAGATTGTGAAGTGAGATGTAGTGAAGATTGTGAAGTGAGATGTAGTGAAGATTGTGAAGTGAGATGTAGTGAAGATGTGAAGTGAGATGTAGTGAAGATTATGAAGTGAGATGTAGTGAAGATTGTGAAGTGAAATGTAGTGAAGATTGTGAGGTGAGATGTAGTAAAGATTGTGAGGTGAGATGTAGTGAAGATTGTGAAGTGAGATGTAGTGAAGATTGTGAAGTGAGATGCAGTGAAGATTGTGAAGCGAGATGTAGTGAAGATTGTGAAGTGAGATGTAGTGAAGATTGTGAAGTGAGATGTAGTGAAAGATTGTGAAGTGAGATATAGTGAAGATTGTAGAAGTAAGAAGCGTGGTAAAGATTAGGAAGTAAGATGTGGGTAAAGACTAGAAGTGAGATGTAGTGAAGATTGTGAAGGAGATGTAGTGAATATTTCCGGTGAAGTGAGAGCGAAAAGATTGTGAAGTGAGATGTAGTAAAGATTGTGGCGAGATGTAAGGAAGATTGTGGAGTGAGATGTGGTGTGAAGATTATGAAGTGAGATGTAGTGAAGATTGTGAAGTGAGATGTAGTGAAGCTTGTGAAGTGAGATGTAGTGAAGATTGTGAAGTAAGATTGTTATAAAGTAAACTGTAGTAATTGAGGTTAAACGAACGCGGGTTATTCTGTAGTGTATCCGTGTCTTGTTAACGCGGAACCAACATGGCGGTGGTTCTCAATATAGATACGTTATTTTGCCGGGAATTTCTGTCAAAACGAAATATGAATCAACCATATTTAGCCTAAATTAACCTAGCGGCTTTATTATATATTCTAAGATGTTTAAGTTGGATAGATCAGATCAGGTTAGGTTAAGTCAGGTTAGGTTAGGTTAGGTTAGGTTAGTTTTGTTAATTTTGCCACTTAGAGGCTAGTTTATTGTGCCCCCCATACTCATCCTGTGAGCGGTAGCGCAAAGAGATTACAAAGTGGTGTTAGATGAGGTACAGAAGGTGGTTAAGTTAAGTTTCAATAGGTTAGGTTAGATTACGTCAGGTTGGGTTAAGTTAGGTAGGTAATAAGTAGATAGGTTACGGTCGGTAGGTGGGAAAGTTAGGTTTGATTAGGTTAGCTTATGTCAGACGGGGAGGTTAGGTTCGATTATGTCAGGTTAGGTTCGATTATGTCAGGTTAGGTTCGATTACGTCAGGTTAGGTTAGATTACGTCAGGTTAGGTTAGATTATGTCAGGTTAGGTTAGATTATGTCAGGTAAGGTTAGATTATGTCAGGTTAGGTTAGATTATGTCAGGTTAGGTTAGATTATGTCAGGTTAGGATTAGCGGCCAGGTTGAAGCTAGATTACGGCCAGGTTAGGTTAGGATTACGCTGAAAGTTAGTTAGATTATGTCAGGTTAGCTAGATTGGCGTCAGTTAGGTTAGATTATTATGTCAAAGTTGTGCTAGATTATGTCAGGTTAGGAAGAAGTTATTATGTCAGGTTAGGTTAGATTATATCAGGTTAGGTTAGATAATGTCAGGTTAGGTTAGATTATGTCAGGTTTGGTTAGATTATGTCAGGTTAGGTAAGTAGGTGGAGGTGGGCAAAAAAGGTTAGGTTAGGTCGGCAGGTTTTAGTGTAGGAGCTTAAGTAATCCCGTAAAAATTTCATGTTAATTTTTGACACCATACATCGTAATAATCCTTATAAACTATGTTAAGGAACTGTGGTGTAATTTTTTCTGAACGGTTTATTATAAGTTTTATGCCATTAAAGAAGTTTTATCGAAGAGCG
>NW_024725589.1:0-10474 GCF_018991925.1 Homarus americanus | reverse complement strand
AGGGGACTTTGTTATACTCGATCAGGGGACTTTGTTATACTCGATCTTGGGACTTTGTTATACGGTATTAGGGTCCTTTGTTATATCGATTAGGGCACTTAGTTATACTCGATCAGGGAACATTGTTATACTCGATCAGGGGGCTTTGTTATACTCGACCAGGGGGCTTTTTAATACTCGATGAAGGGGGTTTTGTTAAACTCGATGAGAGGATTTTGTTATACTCGACCAGGGGCATTTGTTATATTCGATAAGGGGCATTTGTTATACTCGATTATGGGACTTTGTTATACTCGACCAAAGGACTTTGTTATACTCGACCAGGGAGCATTTTTATACTCGATCAGGGGGTTTTGTTAAACTCGATCAGGGGTGTTTGTTTAACTCGATCAGGGGACTTTGTTATACTCGATCGGGGGACTTTGTTATACGCGATCAGGGGATTTTGTTATACTCGACCAGGGGCCTTTGTTATATTCGATAAGGGGCCTTTGTTATACTCGATTTTGGGACTTTGTTATACTCGGCCAAAGGACTTTGTTATACTCGACCAGGGGCCTTTGTTATACTCGATAAGGAACCTGTGTTATACTCGATCATGGGACTTTGTTATTCGACCAGGGGACTTTGTTATACTCGACCATGGGCCTTATTTATACTCGATCATGGGACTTTGTTATACTCGACCAGGGGACTTTGTTATACTCGACCAGGGGCCTTATTTATACTCGATCAGGGGGTTTTGTTAAACTCGATCAGGAGATTTTGTTTTACTCGACCAGGGGACTTTGTTATACTCGATCAGGGGGCTTTGTTTTACTCGATCAGCGGACTTTGTTATACTCGATCAGGAGACTTTAGTATACTCGATCAGGGGACTTTGTTATACTCGATTATGGGACTTTGTTATACTCGATCAGGGGACTTTGTTATACTCGATCAGGGGCTTTATTGTACTCGATAAGGGGACTTTGTTAAAATCGATCAGGGGACTTTGTTATTCTCGTTCAGGGCACTTTGTTATATTCGATCAAGGTACTTTGTTATACTCGATCAGGCGACTTTGTTATACTCGATGAGGAGACCTTGTTATATGCGATCTTGGGACTTTGTTATACGCCATTAGGGTCCTTTGTTATACTCGATCAGGAGACTTTGTTATACTCGATCAGGGGCGTTTGTTATACTCGATCATGGGACTTATTATACTCGTCCAGGGGAATTTGTTATACTCGACCAGGGGGCTTTTTTATACTCGATCAGGGGGTTTTGTTAAACTCGATGAGGGGGTTTTGTTAAACTCGATGAGGGGGCTTTGTTATACTCGATCAGGGGACTTTGTTATACTCGATCAGAGGACTTTGTTATACTCGATGAGGGGACTTTTTTATACTCGATCATGGGCTTTGGTATACTCGATCAGGGGGCTTTGTTATACTAGATCAGGGGACTTTGTTATTCTCGATAAGGTGACTTTGTTGTACTCGATCCGCGGACTTTGTTATACTCGACCAGGGGGCTTTTTTATACTCGATGAGGGGGTTTGTTATACTCGATCAGGGGACTTTGTTATACTCGATCTGGGGGACTTTGTTATACTCGATCTGGGGACTTTGTTATACTCACGATCAGAGACTTTAGTATATACTCGATCAGAGATTCAGTATATACTCCCAATTTATGGGACTTTGTTATACTCGATCTTGGGACTTTGTTATACTCCATAAGGGTCCTTTGTTATCCTCGATCAGGGGACTTAGTTATGCTCGATTAGGGCACTTAGTTATACTCGATCAGGGGACTTTGTTATACTCGATCAGGGGGCTTTGTTATACTCGATCAGGGGACTTTGTTATATTCGACCAGGGGTGTTTGTTTTACTCGATCAGGAGACTTTGTTATACTCGATCAGGGGACTTTGTTATACTCGATCAGGGAATTTTGTTATACTCGATCAGGGGACTTTGTTATACTCGATCAGGGGGCTTTATTATACTTAATCAGGGGTGTTTGTTTTACTCGACTCGGGACTTTGTTATATTCGGTCAGGTGCCTTTCTTATACTCGATAAGTGGACTTTGTTATCCTCGATCAGGGCACTTTGTTATACTCGATCATGGTACTTAGTTATACTCGATCAGGGGACTTTGTTATACTCGATCAGGAGAATTTGTTATAAGCGATCTTGGGACTTTGTTATTCGCCATTAGGGTCCTTTGTTATACTTGATCAGGGGACTCTGTTATGCTAATTCATTCGACTTTATTATACTCGACCAGGGGACTTTGTTATAGTCGATCAGGGGGTTTTGTTAAACTCGATGAGGGGGCTGTTTTATACTCGATCAGGGGACTTTGTAATACTCGACCAGGAGACTTTGTTATACACGACCAGGGGACTTTGTTATACTCGATCAGGGGACTTTGTTATACTTGATCATGGGACTTTTTTATACTCGATCATGGGCTTTGCTATACTCGATCAGGGGGCTTTGTTATACTCGATCAGGGGACTTTGTTATTCTCGATAAGGTGACTTTGTTGTACTCGATCCGCGGACTTTGTTATAATCGACCAGGGGGCTTTTTTATACTCGATGAGGGGGGTTTGTTATACTCTACCAGGGGACTTTGTTATACTCGATCTGGGAACTTTGTTATACTCGATTTGGGGACTTTGCATATACTCGACTAGGGACATTGTTATATTCGATCAGGTGCCTTTCTTATACTCGATCAGGGGGCTTTGTTATACTCGATGACGGGACATTGTTATGTTCGATCAGGGGACTTTGTTATACTCGATCAGAGGATTTTGTTATACTCGATCTTGGGACTTTGTTATACTCCATGAGGGTCCTTTGTTATACTCGATCAGGGGACTTAGTTATGCTCGATTAGGGCACTTAGTTATACTCGATCAGGGGACTTTGTTATACTCGATCAGGGGGCTTTGTTATAATCGATCAGGGGACTTTGTTATACTCGACCAGGGGTGTTTGTTTTACTCGATCAGGAGACTTTGTAATACTCGATCAGGGGACTTTGTTATACTCGATCATGGAATTTTGTTATACTCGATCAGGGGACTTTGTTATACTCGATCAGGGGGCTTTGTTATACTTAATCAGAGGTGTTTGTTTTACTCGACTCGGGATTTTGTTATATGTGGTCAGGTGCCTTTCTTATACTCGATAAGTGGACTTTGTTATACTCGATCAGGGGACTTTGTTATTCTCGATCAGGGCACTTTGTTATACTCGATCAGGAGAATTTGTTATACGCGATCTTGGGACTTTGTTATACGCCATTAGGATCCTTTGTTATACTTGATCAAGGGACTTAGTTATACTCGATCAGGGGACTTTGTTATACTCGATCATTCGACTTTATTATACTCGACAGGGGAATTTGTTATACTCGACCAGGGGGCTTTTTTATACTCGATCAGGGGGTTTTGTTAAACTCGATGAGGGGCTTTGTTATACTCGATCAGGGGACTTTGTAATACTCGACCAGGGGACTTTGTTATACACGACCAGGGGACTTTGTTATACTCGATCAGGGGACTTTGTTATACTTGATCATGGGACTTTTTTATACTCGATCATGGGCTTTGCTATACTCGATCAGGGGGCTTTGTTATACTCGATCAGGGGACTTTGTTATTCTCGATAAGGTGACTTTGTTGAACTCGATCTGCGGACTTTGTTATACTCGACCAGGGGACTTTGTTATACTCGATGAGGGGGTTTGTTATACTCGATCAGGGGACTTTGTTATACTCGATCTGGGGACTTTGTTATACTCGATCTGGGGACTTTGTATATACTCGACTAGGGACATTGTTTTATTTGATCAGGTGCCTTTCTTGTACTCGATTAGGGGGCTTTGTTATACTCGATGACGTGACATTGTTATGTTCAATCAGGGGACTTTGTTATACTCGATCAGAGGACTTTGTTTTACTCGATCTTGGGACTTTGTTATATTCCATTAGGGTCCTTTGATATACTCGATCAGGGGACTTAGTTATGCTCGATTAGGGCACTTAGTTATACTCGATCAGGAGACTTTGTTATACTCGAACAGGGGGCTTTGTTATACTCGATAAGGGACTTTGTTATACTCGACCAGGGGTGTTTGTTTTACTCGATCAGGGGACTTTGTTATACTCGATCAGGGGACTTTGTTATACTCGATCAGGGGATTTTGTTATACTCGATCATGGGTGTTTTGTTTTTGCTAGAATGGGACTTTGTTATATTCGGTCAAGTGCCTTTCTTATACTTTCGATAAGTGGACATTTATGTCTCGATCAGGACTTTCTGTTATTACTCGATAAGTGGACTTTGTTATACTCGATCAGGGGACTTTGTTATTCTCGATCAGGGCACTTTGTTATACTCGATCAGGAGAATTTGTTATACGCGATCTTGGGACTTTGTTATACGCCATTAGGATCCTTTGTTATACTTGATCAAGGGACTTAGTTATACTCGATCAGGGGACTTTGTTATACTCGATCATTCGACTTTATTATACTCGACAGGGGAATTTGTTATACTCGACCAGGGGGCTTTTTTATACTCGATCAGGGGGTTTTGTTAAACTCGATGAGGGGCTTTGTTATACTCGATCAGGGGACTTTGTAATACTCGACCAGGGGACTTTGTTATACACGACCAGGGGACTTTGTTATACTCGATCAGGGGACTTTGTTATACTTGATCATGGGACTTTTTTATACTCGATCATGGGCTTTGCTATACTCGATCAGGGGGCTTTGTTATACTCGATCAGGGGACTTTGTTATTCTCGATAAGGTGACTTTGTTGAACTCGATCTGCGGACTTTGTTATACTCGACCAGGGGACTTTGTTATACTCGATGAGGGGGTTTGTTATACTCGATCAGGGGACTTTGTTATACTCGATCTGGGGACTTTGTTATACTCGATCTGGGGACTTTGTATATACTCGACTAGGGACATTGTTTTATTTGATCAGGTGCCTTTCTTGTACTCGATTAGGGGGCTTTGTTATACTCGATGACGTGACATTGTTATGTTCAATCAGGGGACTTTGTTATACTCGATCAGAGGACTTTGTTTTACTCGATCTTGGGACTTTGTTATATTCCATTAGGGTCCTTTGATATACTCGATCAGGGGACTTAGTTATGCTCGATTAGGGCACTTAGTTATACTCGATCAGGAGACTTTGTTATACTCGAACAGGGGGCTTTGTTATACTCGATAAGGGACTTTGTTATACTCGACCAGGGGTGTTTGTTTTACTCGATCAGGGGACTTTGTTATACTCGATCAGGGGACTTTGTTATACTCGATCAGGGGATTTTGTTATACTCGATCATGGGACTTTGTTATACTCGATCAGGGCTTTGTTATACTTAATCCGGTGTTTTTCTCGACTCAGGACTTTGTTATTCTCGATCAGGGCACTTTGTCATACTCGATCAGGGTACTTTGTTATACTCGATCAGGGGACTTTGTTATACTCGATCAGGAGAATTTGTTATATGCGATCTTGGGACTTTGTTATATGCCATTAGGGTCCTTTGTTATACTCGATCAGGAGACTTAGTTATACTCGATGAGGGGACTTTGTTATGCTCGATGAGGGGGCTTTGTTATACTCGATAAGGGGCCTTTGTTATACTCGATCAGGGGGCGTTGTTATACTCCATTAGGGGACTTTGTTATACTCGATCAGGAGACTTTTTTATACTCGACCAGGGGGCTTTTTTATACTCGATCAGGGGGTTTTGTTAAACTCGATGAGGGGGCTTTGTTATACTCGATAAGGGGCCTTTGTTATACTCGATTAGGGGGCGATGCTATACTCCATTAGGGGACTTTGTTATACTCGATCAGGGGACTTTTTTATACTCGATCATGGGCTTTGCTATACTCGATAAGGGGGCTTAGTTATACTCGATCAGGGGACTTTGTTATTCTCGATAAGGTGACTTTGTTGTACTCGATCTGCGGATTTTGTTATACTCGACCAGGGGACTTTTTTATACTCGATGAGGGGGCTTTGTTATACTCGATCACTGGACTTTGTTATACTCGATCTGGGGACTTTGTTATATTCGATCTGAGGACTTTGTATATACTCGACTAGGGACATTGTTATATTCGATCAGGTGCCTTTCTTATACTCGATGAGGGGGCTTTTTTATACTCGATGACGGAATCTTTGTTATGTTCGATCAGGGGACTTTGTTATACTCGATCAGAGGACTTTGTTATACTCAATCTTGGGACTTTGTTATACTCCATTAGGGTCCTTTGTTATACTCGATCAGGGTACTTAGTTATGCTCGATTAGGGCACTTATTTATACTCGATCAGGGGACTTTGTTATAATCGATCAGGGGATTTTGTTATACTCGACCAGGGGCTTTTGTTATACTCGATAAGGGGCCTTTGTTATACTCGATTATGGGACTTTGTTATACTCGACCAGGGGACTTTGTTATACTCGACCAGGGGGCTTTTTTATACTCGATCAGGGTTTTTTTTTAACTCGATGAGGGGGCTTTGTTATACTCGACCAGGCGCCTTTGTTATACTCGATAAGGGGCCTTTGTTATACTCGATCATGGGACTTTGTTATACTCGACCAAAGGACTTTGTTATACACGAAGAGGGGGGCTTATTTATACTCGATCAGGGGGTTTTGTTAAACTCGATCAAGGGTGTTTGTTTTACTCGATCAGGGGACTTTGTTAACCTCGATCAGGGGACTTTGTTATACTCGATTAGGGGATTTTGTTATTCTTGACAAAGGGCCTTTGTTATACTCGATAAGGGGCCTTTGTTATACTCGATCATGGGACTTTGTTATACTCGACCAGGGGAGTTGTTATACTCGACCAGGGGGCATTTTTATACTCGATCAGGGGGTTTTGTTAAACTCGATGAGGGGGCTTTGTTATGCTCGAACAGGGGACTTTGTTTTACTCGGCCAGGGGACTATGTTTTACTCGACCAGGGGACTTTGTTATTCTCGATCAGGGGGCTTTGTTATACTCGATCAGCGGACTTTGTTATACTCGATCGGGGGCTTTACATAATTGGACCCCAGGACTTTGTTATACTCGATCAGGGGACTTAAGTATACTCGATCAGGGGACTTTGTTATTTTCGACCAGGGGCGTTTGTTATACTCGATCAGGGGTTTTTGTTAAACTCGATGAGGGGGTTTTGCTAAGTTCGATGAGGGGGCTTTGTTATACTCGATCAGGGGACTTTGTTATACTCGGCCAGGGGACTATGTTATACTCGACCAGGGGTCTTTTTTATACTCGATGATGGGGCTTTGTTATACTCGATCAAAGTTCTTTTTTGTACTCGATTAGAGACTTTGTTATACTCGACCAGGGGGCTTTTTTATACTCGATGAGGGGGCTTTGTTATACTCGATCAGGGGACTTTGTTATACTCGATCTGGGGACTTTGTTATACTCGATCAGGGGACTTTGTATTTACTCGATTAGGGACATTGATATATTCGATCAGGTGCTTTTCTTATACGAGATCACAGGACTTTGTTATACTCGATCTTGGGACTTTGTTATAATCCATTAGGGTCCTTTGTTATACTCGATCAGGGGACATTGTTATACTCGCCCAGGGGGCTTTTTTATACTCAATCAGGGGTTTTTGTTAAACTCGATGAGGGGGCTTTGTTAAACTCGATCAGGGGACTTTGTTATACGCGACCAGGGGACTTTGTTATACTCGACCAGGGGACTTTGTTATACTCGATCAGGGGGCTTTGTTATACTCGATCAGGGGACTGTGTTATACTCGATCAGGGAAATTTGTTATATCGATCAGGGGATCCTGTTATACTCGACTAGGGGCCTTTGTTATACTCGATAAGGGGCCTTTTTTATACTCGATCATGGGGTTTTATTATACTCGACCAAAGGACTTTGTTATACTCGACTAGGGGCCTTTTTTTACTCGATTAGGGGGTTTTGTTAAACTCGATCAGGGGTGTTAGTTTTACTCGATCAGGGGACTTTGTTATACTCGATCACGAGATTTTGTTATACTCGATCAGAGGGTTTTGTTAAACTCGACCAGGGGCCATTGTTATACTCGATAAGGGTCCTTTGTTATACTCAATCATGGGACTTTGTTATACTCGACCAGGGGACTTTGTTATACTCGACCAGGGGGCTTTTATTTACTCAATCAGGGGGTTTTCTTAAACTCGATGAGGGGGCTTTGTTATACTCGATCAGGGGACTGTGTTATACTCGACCAGGGGGCTTTTTTATACTCGATGATGGGGCTTTGTTATACTCGATCAAAGTGCTTTGTGGTACTCGATCAGAGACTTTGTTATACTCGACCAGGGGGCTTTTTTATACTCGATCAGGGGGCTTTGTTATACTCGATCAGGGGACTTTGTTATATTCGATCTGGGGACTTTGTTATACTCGATCAGGGGACTTTGTATTTACTCGATTAGGGACATTGATATATTCGATCAGGTGCCTTTCTTATACGAGTTCAGAGGACTTTGTTATGCTCGATCTTGGGACTTTGTTATACTCCATTAGGGTCCTTTGTTATACTCGATCAGGGGACATTGTTATACTCCCCCAGGGGGCTTTTTTATACTCAATCAGGGGGTTTTATTAAACTCGATGTGGGGGCTTTGTTATACTCGATCAGGGGACTTTGTTATACTCGACCAGGGGACTTTGTTATACTTGACCAGGGGACTTTGTTATACTCGATCAGGGGGCTTTGTTATACTCGATCAGGAGACTTTGTTATACTCGATCAGGGGTATATGTTATACTCGATCAGGGGATCCTGTTATACTCGACCAGGGGCCTTTGTTATACTCGATAAGGGGCCTTTTTTATACTCGATCATGGGATTTTATTATACTCGACCAAAGGACTTTGTTATACTCGACCAGGGGCCTTTTTTACTCGATCTGGGGGTTTTGTTAAACTCGATCAGGGGTGTTTGTTTTACTCGATCAGGGGACTTGCTTATACTCGATCACGGGATTTTGTTATACTCGATCAGGGGTTTTTGTTAAACTCGACCAGGGACCATTGTTATACTCGATAAGGGGCCTTTGTTATACTCGATCATGGGACTTTGTTATACTCGACCAGGGGACTTTGTTATACTCGATCGGGGGCTTTGTTATACTCGATCTTGTGACTTTGTTATACTCAATCAGGGGGCTTTAGTATACTCGATCAGGGGACTTTGTTATACTCGACCAGGGGGCTTTTACATACTCGATCAGGGGGTTTTGTTAAACTCGATGAGTGGGCTTTGTTATACTCGATCCGGGGACTTTGTTATACTTGGCCAGGGGACTTTGTTATATTCGACCAGGGGGCTTTTTTGTACTCGATGAGGGGTCTTTGTTATACTCGATCAGGGGACTGTGTATATACTCGACTACGGACATTGTTATATTCGATCAGGTGCCTTTCTTATACTCGATCGAGGTGTTTGTTATACTCGATGGCGGGACTTTGTTATACTCGATCAGGGAACTTTGTTATACTCGATCAGAGGACTTTGTTATACTCGATCTTGGGACTTTGTTATACTCCTTTAGGGTCCTTTGTTATACTCAATCAGGGGACTTAGTTATACTCGATGAGAGGACTTTGTTATACTCGATCAGGGGAAATTGATATTCTCGATCAGGGGACTTTGTTATACTCGATCAGGGGACTTTGTTATACTCGATCAAGGGACTTTTTTATACTCGATCAGGGGACTTTGTTATACTCGATCTTTTGACTTTGTTATACGCCATTAGGGTCCTTTGTTATACTCCATTAGGGCACTTAGTTATACTCGATCAGGGTACTTTGTTATACTTGCTCAGGGACTTTGTTATACTCGATCTGGGGACTTTGTTATACTCAATCAGGGGACTTTGTATTTACTCGATTAGGGACATTGATATATTCGATCTGGTGCCTTTCTTATACGAGATCAGAGGACTTTGTTATACTCGATCAGGGGACTTTGATATTCTCGATCAGGGGACTTTGTTATACTGGATCAGGGGACTTTGTTATACTCGATCAAGGGACTTTGTTATACTCGATCTGGGGACTTTGTTATACTCGATCAGGGGACTTTGTATATACTCGACTAGGGACATTGTTATATTCGATCACGTGCCTTTCTTATACTCGATCCGGGGGCTTTGTTATGCTCGATGACGGGACTTTGTTATACTCGATCATGGGACTTTGTTATACTAGATCAGAGGACTTTGTTATACTCGACCAGGGGACTTTGTTATACTCGACCAGGGGACTTTGTTATACTCCAGTAGGGTCCTTTGTTATACTCGATTAGGGGATATAGTTATGCTCGATTAGGGGACTTTGTTATACTCGACCAGGGGACTTTGTTATACTCGATCAGGGGACTTTGTTATA
>NW_024725588.1:0-28002 GCF_018991925.1 Homarus americanus | reverse complement strand
ATGGGAGGTAAGAAGACGTCAAGAAGGAGACACGACTCTCACCACCTTCCTCCACCGGCGCAGACCCTCATCCTCCACCTCCAGCAGACGTACATCGCCAATTACTCCTGAAGTGATGGACGATCACCCAGAGACGCAGAGAGACAGAACTTTCAGAGGAGGAGACACTTGAGGAGGAAAGGCGCTTTTGAGGCGCGAGGCTGGGCGCACTCCTGGGCGCTAACCCACCTCTCCTCACTTGCAGGCGCTCAAGGCGCCAGCAAGACCCTCCTCCACCACACCAGCGGCTCCTCCTGCACTCCCAGCACCCAACAGCTCCCAAGGCATCTGTTCAACCCCACCCGCCTCACCAGAGATCGCCACGTTCAGCCAGAAAGTGGAGAAGGCGTTGGACAGATTACCTAATGATGGTGGTCCCATAGCATGCTCCAAACAAAATGCTCATCCAACTGCGGATGTGTTTGTCGCTGGGAGACCCAGAGAGTTTGGAGTTGCTGATGCTAACGTAAGCCTGCCGATCTCCTACTCTTTCAGTGAGCGGACAAAGTTCTCACCTTTACAGGAGTATGTTAAGGGTCGGAACAATCAGGTTTGCTTCGCCGTGCCTTTACCAGGTCAGAGGAGATCGACGTCTGCAAGGCGCACAGCCGGAATGTGGAAGCCTCATCAAGCACGGATCTTGACAGGTGTCGCAAAGAGTTGATGCAGCGACTCATCCCCTGATCAAGTCCAAAAGGCCCCTAAGCGAGTATAACAAAGTCCTCATCGAGTATAACAAAGCCCTCATCGAGTATAACAAAGTGCCAATCATCGAGTAAAATAAAGTCCCCTGATCGAGTATAACAAATTTGACTCATCGAATATAACAAAGTCCTCTCGTCGAGTATAACAAAGTCCCTCATCATATAACAAAGGCCCTCATCGAGTATAACAAAGTCCTCTGCGGATTTAACAAAGTACCCTGATCGAGCATATCAAAGTCCCTGTCGAGTATAACAAAGTCCGTTAATCGAATATAACAAAGGCCCTCATCAAGTATAGCAAAGACCATTGGTCAAATATAGGAAAGTCCACTGATCGAGTATAACAAAGTCACCCGATCGAGTATAACAAAGGCCTCTGTCGAGTATGACAAAATTCTTATCAAGAAAAAGTCTCCGGGTGGCGAAGTATAACAAAGTCCCTGATCGAGTATGACAAAGTCCCTTGTCGAGTATAGCAAAGTCCCTGGTCGAGTATAACAAAGCCCCTCATTGAGTATAACAAAGACCTTAATCGAGTATAACAAAGTCCCTGATCGAGAATAACAAAGTCCTGGATCGAGTATAACAAAAGTCCCCTGGTTGAGTATAACCAAAGTCCCTGATCGAGTATAACATATCCCCTGTTCAAGAGCAACAAAGTCCTCTGTCGAGTATAAAAGTCCCCGATCGCGTATAACAAAGTCCCCGTTGAGTATAATAATTCCCTTGATCGAGTATAACAAGGCCCCTCATTGAGGCATAACAAAGTCCATTGTCAAGTATAAAAGTCCCCTGGTCGAGTATAACAAGTCCTGATCGAGTATAACAGTCCTCTGGTCGCGAATAAAAAGTCCCCTGATCCCGTGTAACAAAGTCCCTGGTCGAGTATAAAAAGTCCCTGATCGAGAACAAAGGCCCTCATCGAGTATTAGAAAGTCCCCGTTTCGAGTAAGTATAACAACTCACCTGATCTAGTATAACAAAGGCCCCTCATCGAGTATGAACAGCCAGTCATCGAGTATAAAAGTTCCCTAATCGAGTATAACAAAACCGCCGAATCGAGTATAACAAAGGCCCCTAATCGAGTATAACAAAGTCCCTGAACTAGTATAACAAAGGCCCCTCATCGAGAATGACAAAGGCCCCTCATCGAGAATGACAAAGGCCCCCATCGAGTATAACAAGTCCCTGATTGAGTATAACAAAGCTCTGTTCGAGTCTGTGCACTTTACCGAAAGTATAACAAAGACCACTGATCGAATATAACAAAGTTCTGGTCGGTAAAGCAGTCCCCTGGTTTAGTATAACAAAGCCCCTCATCGAGTATAACAAAGGCCCTAATCGAGTATAACAGTCCTCTGATCAAGTATAAAAGACTCTGGTCGTATTACAAAGTCCTCTGGTCGAGTATAAAAAGTCCCTGATCGCGAGATAACAAAGTCTCCTGGTCGAGTATAACAAAGTCCCCTAATCGAGTATAACAAAGGGCCCATCATTGAGTATAACAAAGTCCATTGGTCAAGTATAAAAGTCCCTGGTCGAGTATAAACAAAAGTCCCCAAATCAGTATAACAAAGTCCCCTGATCGATATAACAAAGTCCACTCATCTAGTATAATTTATCACCCGATCAGGTATAACAAATTCCTGGTCGAGTATAACAAAGTCCACTGATCGAGTATAACAAAGTCCCTAGGTCGAGTATAACAAAGTCTCCTGATCGAATATAACAAAGTCCCTTGACCAAGTATAAAATCCTGGTCGAGTATATAACAAAGTCCCCTGATCGAAAGTATAACAAATTCTTGGTCGAGTATAGCAAAGTCCTGGTCGAGTATAACAAAGGCCCTCATCGAGTATAACAAAGGGCCCTAATCGAGTATAACAGTCCCCTGAAAGAGTATAACAAAGGGCCCCAACCCTGATCGAGTATAACAAAGACCCCTGATCGAGTATAACAAAGCCCTGCCGAGTATAACAAAGTCCCTGAACCGAGTATAACAAATTTCAATTGAGTATAACAAAGTCTTCTGGTCGAGTATGAAAGTCCCTATCGAGTATAACAAGTCTCCTGATCCAGTATAATAAAAGTCCTGGTCTAGTATAACAAAGCCCTCATCGAGTATACAGAGTCCTTGATCGAGTATAACAAAGTCCCTGACCGAGTATAACAAGTCCCTGATCGAGTATAACAAAGTCCTGATCGAGTATAAAAATAGTCCCTGGAAGTCAAACAGTGTTCGATCTATAACAAAGTTCCTTGATCGAGTCAACAAAGTCCCTAGGTCGGTATAAGGGCCCTGATCCAGTAAGACAAAGCTCCTGATCGAGTATAACAAAGTCCCTGATCGAGTATAACAAGTCATCTGGTCAGTATAAAAGTCTCTGATCGCATATAACAAAGTCCCTTTAGTGGAGTATAAATAAAGTCCTGACGAGTGTAACAAAGGCCTCATTGGAGTATAACAGCGCTATTGGTCAAGTATAAAGTCTCTGGTTGAGTGTAACAAAGTCCCTGATAGGTATAAAAAAGTCCTCTGGTCGAGTATGTGCCTGATCGAGTATATAAAAGTTCTGGTCGAGTATAACAGCCCTGATCGAGTATAACAGAGTTCCCTATCGAGTATAACAAAGTCCCCAGATCAGTATAACAAATCCCCTGACAAGTATAAAGTTCTGATTGTTTATAACAAGTTCCTGGATCGAGTATATCAAAGTCCCTGGTCCAGTATAACAAAGTCCCCTGATCGAGTATAACAAAGTCTCCTGGCCCAGTATAACAAAACCCCAGATCGAGATAACAAAGTCCCCTGATCGACTATAACAAAGTCCCCAGGTCGAATATAACAAAGGACCCTGATCGAGTAAGACAAAGTCCCTAATCGAGTATAACAAAGTCCCCTTATCGAGTATAACAAAGCCCCTGGACGAGTATAACAAAGTCCTGAACCGAGTATAACAAAGTCCGCTGATCGAGTATAAAATATTCCCTGATCGTGTATAACAAAGTCCCCTGGTCGAGTATGACAAAGCCCCCTCATCGAGTATGTAACAAAGGACCCTAATCGAGTATAACAAAAGTCCCCTGATCGAGTATAACAAAGTCCCCCTGATCGAGTATAACAAAGTCCCTGTTGAGTATAACAAAGTCCCGTGATCGAGTATAACATATCCCCTGATCGAGTATAACAAAGTCCCCTGGACAAGTATAACAAAGTTCCTCGATCGTTTATAACAAAAGTTTCGATCGAGTATAACAAAGTCCCCTGGTCCATTATAACAAAGTCCTTCTGGTCGAGGATAAGTCCCCTGATCGCATATAACAAAGTCCCTGATCGAGTACAGCAAAGGGCCCTAATCCATTAAGACAGAGTCTCCTGATCGAGTATAACAAGTCCCCTGATCGAGTATAACAAAGTCCCCGGAAAGTATAACAAAGTTCCCTGATCGTTTATAACAAAGTTCCCTGATCGAGTATAGCAGTGTCTCTGATCTGTAAGACAAAGCTCCTGATCGAGTATAACAAAGTCCCCTGATCGAGTATAACAAAGTCCTCTGGTCGAGTATAAAAAGTCCCCTGATCGCATATAACAAAGTCCCCTAGTCGAGTATAACAAAGTCCCTGATCGAGTATAACAAAGACCCCTAATCGAGTATAACAAAGTCCTGATCGAGAATAACAAAGTCCCTGATCGAGTATAACAGTCCTGGTTGAGTATAACAAAGTCCCCTGATCGAGTATAACATATCCCCTGTTCAAGTATAACAAAGTCCTTTGGTCGAGTATAAAAAGTCCCCTGATCACAAAGTCCCTGGTCGAGTATAACACTCTTGATCGAGTATATAACAAGGCCCTCATTGAGGCATAACAAAGTCCATTATCAAGTATAAAAAGTCCTGGTCGAAGTATAACAAAGTCCCTGATCGAGGTAGTAACAAAGTCCTCTGGTCGCTAATAAAAGTCCCTGATCCCGTGATAACAAAGTCCCCTGGTCGAGTATAAAGTCCATCGAAAGTGTAACAAAGGTCATCGAGTATAAGAAAGCTCTTGCTCGAAAGATAACAAACTCACCTGATCTAAGAACAGCGTGTCCTCATCGAGTATGCAACAGCGCTAGCCATCGAATAGTTAAAGTTCCCTAATCGAGTATAAAACCGCCGAATCGAGTATATCAACGGCCCCTAATCGAGTATAACAAAGTCCCCTGAACTAGTATAACAGCGCCTCATCGAGAATGACAAAGGCCCCTCATAGAATGACAAAGGCCTCATCGAGTATAACAGTCCCCTGATTGAGTATAACAAAGCCCCCTGTTCGAGTGCCCAAAAAGTACCCTTACGTATATAACAAAGACCACTGATCGAATATAACAAAGTTCCTGGTTGAGTAAAAAGCAAAGTCCCTTGGTCGGTATAACAAAAGCCCTCATCGAGTATAACAGCGCTCCTAATCAGTATAACAAAGTCCTTGATCAAGTATAAAAGACTCTGGTCGAGTATGTTCTTCTGGTCGAGTATAAAAAGTCCCTGATCGCTAGATAAGTCTCCTGGTCGAGTATAACAAAGTTCCCTAATCGAGTATAACGGCCCATCATTGAGTATAACAAAGTCCATTGTCAAGTATAAAGTCCCGGTCGAGTATAACAAAGTCCCCAAATCAAGTATAACAAAGTCCCCTGATCGAGTATAACAAAGTCCACTCATCGAGTGTAACTTATCACCTGATCAGGTATAACAAATTCCTCTGGTCGAGTATAACAAAGTCCACTGATCGAGTATAACAAAGTCCCCAGGTCGAGTATAACAAAGTTCTTGATCGAATATAACAAAGTCCTTGACCAAGTATAAAACTCTGGTCGAGTATAACAAAGTCCCTGATCGAGTATAACAAATTTGGTCGAGTATAGCAGTCCCCTGGTCGAGTATAACAAAGCCCCTCATCGAGTATAACAGCCCCTAATCGAGTAAACAAAGTCCCTGGAAGAGTATAACAAAGGGCCCTGATCGAGTAAGACAAAGTCCCTGATCGAGTATAACAAAGACCCTGATCGAGTATATGAAAGCCCCTGCCGAGTATAACAAAGTCCCTGAACCGAGTATAACAAATTTAATCGAGTATAACAAAGTCCTCTGGTCGAGTATGAAAAGTCCCCTTTATCGAGTATAACAAAGGCCCTCATCGAGTATAACAAAGGCCAATCATCAGTAAATAAAGTCCCCTGATCGAGTATAACAAATTTGACTCATCGAATATAACAAAGTCCTCTCGTCGAGTATAACAAAGTCCCTCATCGAGTATAACAAAGGCCCTCATCGAAAGTATAACAAAGTCCTCGGTGGATTTAACAAAAATTCTGATCGATAGTATAAAGTCCCTGGTCGAGTATAACAAAGCCGCTAATCGAATATAACAGAGGCCCTCATCAAGTATAGCAAAGACCATTGGTCAACATAGAAAGTCCACTGATCGAGTATAACAAAGTCCCCCGATCGAGTATATAACAACGGCCTCTGGTCGAGTATACAAAATTTCGATCAAGAAAAAGTTCGCGGGTCGAGTATAACAAAGTCCTGATCGAGTATGACAAAGTCCCCTGTCGAGTATAGCAAAGTCCCCTGTCGAGTATAAAAGCCCCTCATTGAGTATAAAAAAGACCTAATCGAGTATAACAAAGTCCCCTGATCGAGAATAACAAAGTCCCTGATCGAGTATAACAAAGTCCCTGGTTGAGTATAACAAAGTCCCTGATCGAGTATAACATATTCCTGTTCAAGTATAACAAAGTCCTCTGGTCGAGTATAAACCCTGATCGCATATAACAAAGTCCCCTGGTCGAGTATAACAATTTCCTGATCGGTATAACAAGGCCCCTCATTGAGTATAAACAAAGTCCATTGGTCAAGTATAAAAGTCCTGGTCGAGTATAACATATCCCTGATCGAGTATAACAAAGTCCTCTGGTCGAGTATAAAGGTCCCCTGATCGGCAGTAACATATCCTGATCAGGTATAACAAAGTTCTCTGCTGGAGTATAAGTTCCCTTTATCGAGTATAACAAAGTCCCCTAATCGAGTATAACAAAGGCCTCTGGTCGAGTATAACAAAGTCCCTGATCGAGTATAACAAAAGTCCTGATCGAGTATAGAGAACGGCCCTGATCCAGTAAGATAAAGTCTCCTGATCGAGTTTAACAATGTCCCTGATCGAGTATAACAAAGTCCCCTGGACAAGAATAACAAAGTTCCTGATCGTTTATAAAAAGTTCCCTGATCGAGTGTAACAAAGTCCCCTGACAGGTATAACAAAGTCCTCTGGTCGAGTATAAAAAAGTCCCTGATCGAGTATAACAAAGTCCCCTGATCAAGTATAACAAAGCCCTGGACAAGTATAACAAAGTTCCTGATCGTTTATAACAAAGTTCCCTGATCGAGTATAACAAAGTCCCCTGGTCCAGTATAACAAAGTCCACTGATAGAGTAAAAGTCTCCTGGCCCAGTACAACAAAGTCCCCAGATCGAGATAATAAAGTCCCCTGATTGATTATAACAGTCCCCTGGTCGAATATAACAAAGGACCCTGATCGAGTAAGACAAAGTCCCTCATCGAGTATGAACAAAGTCCCCTGATCGAGTATAACAAAGGCCCCTGGACGAGTATAACAAAGTCCCTGAACCGAGTATAACAAAGTTCGCTGATCGAGTATAACATATCCTCGATCGAGGGAACAAAGCCCTTGGTCGAGTATGACAGCCCTCATCGAGTATAACAAAGGTCCCTAATCGAGCATAACAAAGTCCCTGATCGAGTATAACAGTACCCTGATCGAGAGTAACAAAGTCCCCTGGTTGAGTATTACAGTCCCCGATCAAGTATTATATCTCCTGATCGAGAGTAACAAAGTCCTCTGGTCGAGTATAAAATTGATCGAGTATAACAAAGTCCTGGTTGAGCATAACAAAGTCCCATGATCGAGTATAACATATCTCCTGATCACAGTATAACAAAGTCCCCTGGACAAGTATAACAAAGTTCCCTGATCGTTTATAACAAAGTTCGATCGAGTATAACAAAGTCCTGTGGTCCAGTATAACAAAGTCCTCTGGTCGAGTATAAATCCCTGATCGCATATAACAAAGTCCCTGGTCGAGTATAACAAAGTCTCTGATCGAGTATAACAAAGCGATTGAGTATAACAAAGGCCATTGGTCAAGTATAAAAGCCCTGGTCGAGTATAACAAAGTCCCTGATAGGTATAACAAAGTCCTCAGGTCGAGTATAAAAAGTTCCCTGATCGAGTATAACAAAGTCACCTGGTCGAATATAACAAAGTCCCTGATCGAGTATATTAAAGGCCTCATTGGAGTATAACAAAGTCCATTGGTCATGTATAAAAAGTTCCTGATCGAGTATAACAAAGTCCCCTGATCGAGTATAAATAAGTCCTCGAGGTAACAAAGTCCTGGTTAAGCATAACAAAGTCCTGATCGAGTATAACATATCCCCACATCGAGTATAACAAAGTCCTCTGGTCGAGAGTATTAAAGTCCCTGATCACGTATAACATATCCTATGATCAAGTATAACAAAGTTCTTTTGAGTATAACAAAGTCCCCTTATCGAGTATAACAAAGTCCTAATCGAGGATAACAAAGGGCCCCTGGTCGGGTATAACAAAGTCCTGATCGAGTATAACAAAGTCCCCTGATCGAGTATAACAAAGTCCCCTGATCGAGAGGAAAAGTCCCCTGGTCCAGTATAACAAAAGTCCCCTGATCGATGTATAAAAGTCCCTGGCCCTGTATAACAAAGTCCCAAGATCGAGTATAACAAAGTCCCCTGATCGATTATAACAAAGTCTCGGTCGAGTATAGCAGCGGGCCCTGATCCAGTAAGACAAACTTCCAGATCGAGTATAACAAAGTCCCCTGATCGAGTATAACAAAGTGATCTAGTAAAGTCCACTGATCGAGTATAACAAAGTCTCCTGCCCAGTACAACAAAGTCCCCAGATCGATATAACAAAGTCCCCTGATCGATTATAACAAAGTCCTCTGTCCTCTGGTCGAGTATAAAAAGTCCCTGATCGCATATAACAAAGTCCTAGTCGAGGTATAACAAAGTCCCTAATCGAGTATAACAAAGGCCCTCATTGAGTATAACAAAGGCCATTGGTCAAGTATAAAAAGTCCCTGGTCGAGAACAAAGTCCCCAACAGGTATAACAAAGTCCTCTGGTCGAGTATAAAGTCCCCTGATCGAGTATAACAAAGTCCCTGGTTGAGCATAACAAAGTCCCTGATCGAGTATAACATATCCCCTGATCGAGTATAACAAAGTCCCCTGGACAAGTATAAACAAAAGTTCCCTGATCGTTTATAACAAAGTTCCTGGTCGATTATAACAAAGTCCCTGGTCCAGTATAACAAAGTCCTCTGGTCGAGTATAAAACCCTGATCGCATATAACAAAGTCCCCGGTCGAGTATAACAAAGTCCCTCGAGTATAACAAAGGCCCCTCATTGAGTATAACAAAGGCCATTGGTCAAGTATAAAAAGATCCTGGTCGAGTATAACAAAGTCCTCATAGGGTATAACAAAGCCCTCTGGTCGATATAAAAAGTCCCTGATCGCATATAACAAAGTCCCTGGTCGAGTATATAACAAAGTCCCTTATCGAGTATAACAAAGCCCTCATTGAGTATAACAGCCATTGGTCAAGTATAAAAGTTCCCTGTTCGAGTATAACAAAGTCCCCTGGTCGAATATAAAGTCCTGATGGAGTATAAGGCCCTCATCGAGCATAACAAAGTCCATTGGTCATGTATAAAAAGTCCCTGATCGAGACAAAAGTCCCTGATCGAGTATAAAAAGTCCCCTGATCGAGTATAACAAAGTCCCCTGGTTGAGCATAACAAGTCCCTGATCGAGTATAACAAAGTCCCCTAATCGAGTATAACCAAAGCCTCTTGTCGAGTATAACAAAGTCCCCTGATCGAGTATAACAAAGTCCCCTGATCGAGTATAAAAAGTCCCCTGATCGAAAAAAAAGTCCCATGGTCCAGTATATCAAAGTCCCTGATCGAGTATAAAAGTCCCCTGGCCCTGACAAAGTCCCTAGATCGAGCATATCAAAGTCCCCTGATCGATTATAACAAAGTCCCCTGATCGAGATATAACAAAGTCCCCAAATCGAAAAAACAAAGGCCCCTGAACCGAGTATAACACATTCTGATCGAAATAACAAAGTCCCTGGTCGAGTATAAAGTCCCCTGATCGAGTATAACAAAGTCCCTGGTCGAATATAACAAAGTCCCTAATCGAAAGTAAAAACAAAGGCCCTCATCGAGGTAAGCAAAGTCCATTGGTCAAATATAGAAAGTCCACAGATCGAGTATAACAAAGTCCCCCGATCATGTAGCAACAGTCCGGTCGAGTATGACAAAGTCCCCTGATCAAGTATAAAAGTCTCCTGGTCGAGTATTAAGTCCCTGATCGAATATAACAAAGTCCCTGTCGAGTAAATCAAAGTCCCCTGGTCGAGAACAAAGCCCTCATCGAGTATAACAAAGGAAACCTAATCGAGTATAACAAGTCCCCTGATCGAGTACAACAAAGTCCCCTGTTCGAGAATAACAAAGTCCCTTTTGAGAATAACAAAGTCCCTGATCGAGTATAACAGTCCCTCATCGAGTATAACATATCACCTGATCTAACAAATTTCTGGTCGAGTATAACAAGTCCCCTGATCGAGTATAACAAAGTCCCTAGGTCGAGTATAACAAAGACCCTGATCGAATATAAGTCCCTGATCAAGTATAAAAATCCCTGGTCGAGACAACAGTCCCTGATCGAGTAAAACAAAGTCCCCTGGTCGAAGTCCCCTGGTCGAATATAACAGCCCCTCATCGAGTATAACAAAGGCCCCTAATCGAGTATAACAAAGTCCCTCATCGAGTATAACAAAGTCCCCTGATCGAGGTATAGCAAAGGGCCCTGCTCCATAAGACAAAGCTCTGATCGAGTATAACAAAGTCCCTGATCGAGTATAACAAAGTCCCTGAACAAGTAAAGCAAAGTTCCCTGATCATTTATAACAAAGTTCCCTGATCGAGTATGAACAAAGTCTCCCTGTCCAGTATAACAAAGTCCCTGATCGAGTATGAACAAAGTCACCTGGCCCAGTATTACAAAGTCCCCAGATTCGCGAAAAAACAAAGTCCCTGATCGAGTATAACAAAGCCCCTGGAAGTAAACAAAGTTCCCTGATCGATTATAACAAAGTTCTCTGATCGAGTATAACAAAGTCCTGAACCGAGTATAACAAAGTCCCCTGATCGAGTATAACATATCCCCTGATCGAGTATAACAAAGTCCCTGGTCGAGTACAAAAGTCCCCATCGAGTATAACAAAGGCCCTGGTCGAGTATAACAAAGGCCATTGGTCAATATGAAACCCTGGTCGAGTATAGCAAAGGGCCCTGATCCAGTAAGACAAAGTCTCCTGATCTAGTATAACAAAGTCCCCTGATCGCGTATAACAAAGTCCCAGGTCGAGTATAACAAAGTCCCTGAACCGAGTATAACAAAGTCCACTGATCGACTATACCAAAGTCCTCTGGTCGAGTACAAAAAGTCCCGATCGAGTATAACAAAGTCCCTGGTCGAGTATAAGAAAGTCATCTGGTCGAGATAAAAAAGTCCCGATCGAGTATAACAAAGTCCCCTGATCGAGTATAACAAAGTCCTCTGGTGAGTATAAAAATGTCCCCTGATCAGTAAACAAAGTCTCCTGGTCGAGTATAACAAAGTCCCCTAATCGAGAAAACAAAGGCCTCATCGAAAGTCCATTGGTCAAACATAGGAGTCCACCGATCGAGTATAACAAAGTCCCCTGATCTTGTTTAAAGGCTCGGTCCAGTATGACAAAGTCCGCTAATCAAGTATAAAAAGCCTCCTGGTCGAGTATAACAAAGTCCTCATCGAGTATAAAAGTCCCCTGGTCGAGTAAAGCAAAGTCCCCTGGTCGAGATATAACAAAGCCCCCTCATCGAGTATAAACAAAGGCCCCTAATCGAGTATAGCAAAGTCCCTGATCGAGTACAACAAACCCTGTTCGGTATAAAAAGTCCCCTGACGAGTACAACAAAGTCCCTGATCGAGAATAACATAAGGCTCTCATTGAGTATAACAAAGTCCATTGGTCAAGTATAAAAAGCCCTGGTCGGATATAAACAAACCCTAACTGGTATAACAATGTCCCTGGTCGAGTATAACAAAGTCCCTCATCGAGTATATATATCACCTGATCAAGTATAAATCTCTGCTCGAAAGTATAACAAAGTCCCCTGATCGAGAATAACAAAGTCCACATGTCGAGTATAACAAAGTCCCTGATCGAGTATAACAAAGTCCTGATCAAGTATAAAAATCCCTGGTCGAGTATAAAAGTCCCCTGATCGAGTATAACAAAGTCCCCTGGTCGAGAATAGCAAATTCTGGTCGACATAAAAGTCCCTGATCGAGTATAACAAAGTTCCTGATCGAGTATAACAATGTCCCCGTCCAGTATAACAAAGTCCCGATCGAGTATAACAAGTCCTAGTATAACAGTCCCAGATCGAGCAAACAAAGTCCCTGATCGAGTATAACAAATCCCCTGGACATAACACTTGATCGTTTATAACAAAGTCCCTGATCGAGTAAATCAAAGTCCCTGAACCGAATAACAAAGTCCCCTGATCGAGTATAACATATCCCTGAACGAGTATAACAAAGTCCCTGGTCGAGTACAACAAAGTCCCTTCATCGAGTATAACAAAGTCCCCTGGTCAAGTATAACAAAGGCTATTGGTCATATGAAAACTCGTCGAGTAAAACAAAGTCCCTGATAGGGTATAACAAAGTCCTCTGGTCGAGTAAAAAGGCCCCTGATCGATTATAACTAAGTCCTCTGGTCGATTATAACAAAGTCCCCTGATCGAGTATAACAAGCCCCTCATTGACTATAAAAAAGTCCATTGGTCAAGTATAAAGTCCCTGATCGATATAACAAAGTCCCTCATCGAGTATAAACATATCACCCGATCAAGTATGTCCCCTGATCGAGTATAGCAAAGTCCCTGGTTGAGCATAACAAAGTGCCTGATCGATATAACATATCCCTGATCGAGTATAACAAAGTCCTCTGGTCGAGAATAAAAGTCCCCTGATCGCGTATATCAAAGTCCCCTGATCGAGTATAACAAAGGCCCCTCATTATATAACAAAGTCCCTGATCGAGTAACATATCCCCTGATCGAGTATAAGAAAGTCCTCTGGTCGAGTATAAAATGTTCCTGATCGCGTATAACAAAGTCCCCTGTTCGAGTATAACAAAGTCCCCTGATCGAGTATAACAAAGGCACCTCATTGAGTTTAACAAAGGCCATTGGTCATATAAAAGCCCTGGTCGAGAATAAAAAGTGTCCCTGGTTGAGCATTACAAAGTCCCCTGATCGAGTATAACATATCCTCATTGAGTATAACAAAGTCCTCTGGTCGAATATAAAAAATTGATCATGATAAACATATCCCTCTTCAAGTATAACAAAGTCCTGGTCGAGTATAACAAAGTCCCCTTATCGAGTATAACAAAGTCCCATAATCAAGTACAACAAAGGCCCCTGGTCGAGTATAACAAAGTCCCCTGATCGAGTATAAAGTCCCTGGTCCAGAATAACAAAGTCCCCTGATCGAGTATAAAAAGTCCCCCCTGTAAAACAAAGTCACCAGATCGAGCATAACAAAGTCCCTGATCGAGTACAACAAAGCCCCTGGACAAGTATAACAAAGTTCCCTGATCGTGTATAACAAAGTCCCTTATCGAGTATAAACAAAGTCCCTGATCGAGGAAAACAAAGGCCCCTGGTCGAGTATATCAAAGTCCTGATCGAGTAACAAAAGCCCCTGATCGAGTAATAACAAAGTCCCTGATCGAGTAAATCAAAGTCCCTGATCGATTATAACCAAATCCCCTGGTCGAGTATAACAACGGGCCCTGATCGAGTAAGACAAAGTCCCCTGATCGAGTATAACAGCACCTTGATCGAGTATAACAAAGCCCCCTGGACGAGTATAACATAGTCCCCTGAACCGTATAACAAAGTCCACTGATCGACTATAACAAAGTCCTCTGGTCGAGTATATAAAAGTCCCCTGATCGAGAACACAAAATCCCTGGTCGAGTATAACAAAGTCCTCTGGTCGAGTATAAAAAGTTGATCGAGTATAAAAGAGTCCCCGATCGAGTATAACAAAGTGCCCTGATCGAGTATAACAAAGTCCTCTGGTCGAGTATAAAAAATTCCCCTGATCGAGTAAAACAAAGTCCCCTGGTCGAGAATAACAAAGGCCCCTCATTGAGTATAAAAAAGTCCATTGGTCAAGTATAAAAAAGTTCCCTGGTCGAGTATAACAAAGTCCCCTAATCAAGAATAACAATGTCCCCGGATCGAGTATAACAAAGTCCCCTCATCGAGTATAACATATCACCTGATCAAGTATAACAAATTCCTCTGGTCGAGTATAACAAAGTCCCCTGATCGAGAATAAAGTCCCATGTCGAGTATAACAAAGTCCCCTGATCGAGTATAACAAAGTCCCCTGATCAAGTATAAAAAATCCCCTGGTCGAGTATAACAAAGTCCCCTGATCGAGTATAACAAAGTCCCCTGGTCGAGTATAGCAAAGTCCACTGGTCGAGTAAAACAAAGTCCCCTGATCGAGTATAACAATGTCCCCTGATCGAGTATAACAAAGTACCCTGATCGAGTATAACAAAGTCCCCTAATCGAGTAAAACAAAGTCCTCTGGTCGAGTATAAGAAAAGTCCCCTAATTGCATATAACAAATTCCCCAGGTCGAGCATAACAAAGTCCCCTGATCGAGTATAACAAAGGCCCCTCATTGAGTACAAAAAGTAATTGGTCAAGTATAAAAAGTCCCTGGTCGAGATATAACAAAGTCCCCTAATCAAGTATAAACAAAGTCCCTGATCGAGTATAACAAAAAGTCCCCTGATCGACTATAACAAAGTCCTAGTCGAGTATAAAAAGTCCCCTGATCGAAGTATAACAAAGTCCTGATTGAGAATAACAAATGTCCTCTGGTCGAGTATAACAAAGTCCCATGATCGAGTATAACAAAGTCCCCTGGTCGAGTATAACAAAGTCCCTAATCGAGTATAACAAAGGCCTCATCGAGTAGCAAATTCCATTGGTCAAATAGGAAAGTCCGCTGATTGAGGAAATCTCCGATCGAGTATAACAAAGGCCCTGGTCGAGTTTGACAAAGTTACCTGATCAAGTATAAAAATTCTCGTGCTCGAGTATAACAAAGTCCCCTGATCGAATATAACAAAGTCCCTGGTTATAGCAAAGTCCCCTGGTCAAGTAAAAACAAAGCCCTCATCAAGTATAACAAAGTCCCCTGTTGAGTATAACAAAGTCCCCCATAGAGTATAACATATCCCCTGATCGAGTATAACAAAGTCCCCTGGTTCGAGTTTAACAAAGTCCCCTGATCGAGTATAACAAAGGCCCTCATTGAGTATAACAAAGTCCATTTGTCAAGTATAAAAAGTCCCTGGTCGAGTATAACAAAGTCCCTGAACGAGTATAACAAAGTCCTCTGGTCGAGTATAAAACAGTCCGCTGATCGGTATAACAAAGTCCCCTGGTCGAGTATAATAAAGTCCCCATCGAGTATAACAAAGGCCCCTCATTATATAACAAAGTCCATTGGTCAAGTATAAAAAGTCCACAGGTCGAGTATAACAAAGTCCCTTATCGATTATAACAAAGTCCTGGTCGAGTATAGCAAAGTCCCCTGATCGAGTATAACAACGCCTCATCGAGTATAACAGTCCCCTAATCGAGTATAAGAAGCCCTGCTCGAGTATAAGAAAGTCCCTGATCGAGAAAAAGTCCCCTGATCGAGTATAACAAAGACCCTGATCAAGTCCAAAAAGGCCCCTAATCGAGTATAACAAAGTCTCTTGATCTAGTATAACAAAGGCCCCTGATGGTGTGTAACAAACACCCCTCATCGAGTATAACAATGCCCCCTGATCTAGTATAACAAAGGCCCCTAATCGAGTAAAACAAACACCCCTCATTGAGTATAACAAAGTCCCTTGATCTAGTATAACAAAGGCTCCTCATCGACTATAAAAAGCCGCCTAATCGAGTATATCAAAGTCCCCTGTTCGAGTATAACAAAGTCCCCTCTTCGAGTATAACTAAGTCCCCTTATCGAGTACAACAAGGTCCCCTAATCGAGTATAACATAGGCCCCTGGTCGAGTATAACAAAGTCCCCTGATCGAGTATAACAAAAGTCCCCTGATCGAGTATAACAAAGTCCCCTGATCGAGTATAAAAGTCCCCTGGTCAAGTATAACAAAGTCCCCTGATCGAGTAAAAGTCCCCTGGCCCTGTATAACAAAGTTCCCAGATCGAGCATAACAAAGTCCCCTGATCGATTGGTCGGTATAACAAAGTCCCCAATTATAAAACAAAGTCCCATGGTCGAGTATAACAAAGTCCCTAATCGAAAACAAAGGCCGAACCGAGTATAACAAATTTCTGATCGAGTATAACAAAGTCCTCTTGTCGAGTATAAAAAGTCCCTGATCGAGTATACAACAAAGTCCCTGATCGAGTATAACAAAGTCCTCTGGTCGAGTATAAAAAGTACCCTAATCGAGTAAAACAAAGTCTCCTGGTCGAGTATAACAAATTCTGATCGAGCGATAACAATTTCTGATCGAGCATACAACAAAGGCCCATATCATTGAGTATAACAAAGTCCATAATAAGAGTAAAAAGCCCCTGTCGAGTATAACAAAGTCGCCTAATCAAGTATATTAAAGTCCTGATCGAAAGAATAAAGTCCCCTGAACAAAGGAGTATAGCAAAGTTCCTAATCGCTTATAACAAAGTTCCTTGATCGAGTATAACAAAGTCCCCTGGTCGAGAGCAATGTCCTGGTCGAGAGCAAAGTCCCCTGATCGGAGTATAACAACGTCCCTGATCGAGGTACTAAAGTCCTCTGGTCGAGTATGTCCCCTGATCGAGTATATAACAAAGTCCCCTTGTCGAGTATAACAAAGTCTCCTGTCGAAAGTATAAAAAGTCCCCTGATCGAGTATAACAAAGTCCCCTGATCGAGAGCAACAAAGTTCTGGTCGAGACATAAAAGCCCCTTATCGAGTATAACAAAGTCCCCTGATCGAGGAAAAACAAAGCAAATTTTGCTCAGGAGTATCAAAGTCCCCTGATCGAGAGCAACAAAAGTCCTGATCGAGTATATCAAAGTCCCCTGATCGAGTAAAAACAAAGTCCCCCTGATCGATTATATCCAAATCCCCTGGTCGAGTATATAACGAAGGCGGTCCTGATCGAGTAAGACAACGTCCCCTGATCGAAATATAAACAGCACCTTGATCGAGTATAACAAAGCCCCTGGACGAAGTATAACAAAGTCCCCTGAACCGAGTATAACAAAGTATTAATTGATCGATCAAAAATAAAGTCCCTGGTCGAGTATATAAAAAGGTCCCAAGATCGAGTATATATAAGAAAGTCCTGGTCGAGTATAACAAAGTCCTCTGGTCGAGTATAAAGTCCCCTGATCGAGTATAACAAAGTCCCCGGATCGAGATATAGCCAAAGTCCTCTCAGTCGAAGTATAAAAGTACCCTAATCGGAGTATAACAAAGTCCCTGGTCAAGTATAAAGTCCCTAATCGAGTAAAACAAAGGCCCCTCATCGAGTATAGCAAAGTCCATTATCAAATATAGGAAAGTCCACTGATCTTGTATAACAAATTTCTGATCTTGTATAACAGCGCCTGGTAGAGTATGTCAAAGTCCCCTGATCAAGTATAAAAAGTGTTCTGGTCGAGTATAACAAACTCTGATCACAGGCAACAAGGTCCCCTGGTCGAAAAGGAAGTAAAGTCCCTGGTCGAAAGTATAACAAAGTTCTCATCGAGTATAGCAACAAAGGCCCCTTGTCGAAAGTATAACAAGTCTTGATCGAGCAATAAACAAAGTCCCTGTTCGAGAATACGAAAGTCCCTTGGTTGAGTATAATTGGTGTCCCCTGATCGAGTATATAACATATCCTTATTCAAGTATAACAAGTCCTCTTGGTCGAGTATAAAAAGTCCCTGATCGCATATATAACAAAAGTCTTGGCTTCGAGTATAACAATTTTCTGATCGAAAGTATAACAAAGGCCCATCATTGAGTATAACAAAGTCCTTGGTCAAGTATAAAAGCCCTGGTCGAGTAACAAAGTCGCTCAATCAAGTATAACAAAGTCCCTGATCGAGTATAACAAGGTCCCCGACAAGAGTAAAGTTTTGATCGTTATTTATAACAATGTTCTCGATCGAAAGTATAACAAAGTCCCCGGTCCAGTATAACAAAGTCCTGATCGAGTGTAACAAAGTCCCCTAGCCCAGTATAACAAAGTCCCCAGAATGAGCGAAACAAAGTCCCTTGATCGATTATGCAACAAAGTCCCCAGCTCGAGCATAAAGGCCCTGACCCAGTAAGACAAAAGTCTCCTGATCGAGTATAACAAAAGTCCCCTGATCGAGTATAATGAAGTCTCCTGACACGTATATAACAAAGTTCCCTGATCGTTTATAAACAGGGATTCCCTGATCGAGTATAACAAACCCCCTGAACCGAGTATAACAACAGTGTCCCCTGATCGAGTATAACATATCCCCTGATCGAGTATAACAAAGTCCCTGTCGAGTACACAACAAGTCCCCCATCGAGTGGTACAAAGTCCCCTGGTCGAGTATAACAAAAGCTATTGGTCAAGTGAAAAAGTCCTTGGTCAGAGTATAACAAAGTCCCCCAGGCAACAAAGTCCCTGTTCGGAGTAAAAAGGCCTGATCGAGTATAACTAAGTCCTCTGGTCGAGTATAAAAAGTCCCCTGATCGAGTATAACAAAGGCCCCACATTGACACACAACAAAGTCCATTGTCATATAAAGTCCCCTGATCGAAAGTATAACAAAGTCCCCTTCATCATATATATAATATATCAAATGATCAAGTATAACAAAGTCCCCTGATCGATTATAGCAAAGTCCCCTGCTGGAGCATATAACAAAGTGCCGTGATCTAACATATCCTGATCGAGTATAACAAAGTCCTCTGGTCGAGTATAAAAAAGTCCCCTAATCGCGTATATCCAAGTCCTTGATCGAGTATACCAAAGGCCCCTCATTGAGTATAACAAAGTCCCCTGATCGAGTATATATCCCCTGACCAAGTATCACAAAGTCCTCTGGTCGAGTATAAAAAGTCCCCTGATCGCGTATAACAAAGTCTCCTGGTCGAGTATAACAAAGTCCCTGATGGAGTATAACAAAGGCCCATCATTATATAACAAAGTCCATTGGTCAATTATAAAAAGTCCCTGGTCGAGTACACAACAAAGTCGCCTAATCAAGTATAACAAAGTCCCCTGATCGAGTATAACAAAGTCCCCTGGTCGAGTATAACAAAGTCCCCTAAATGAGTAAAACAAAGGCCCTCATCGAGAAGTTCGGTCAAATATAGGAAAGCCCACCGATCGAGTATAACAAAGTCTCGATCTAACAGGCCTTGGTCGAGTATGACAAAGTCCTGATCAGGTATAAAAGTCTCCTGGTCGAGGCGACAAAGTCCCTGATCGAATATAACAAAGTCCCTTGGTCGAGTAAAGCAAAGTCCCCTGGTCGAAGTATAACAAAGCCCTCATCGAGTATCAAAGGCCCCTAATCGTATAACAAAGTCCCTGATCGAGGGTACAACAAAGTCCCTGTCTGAAGAATAATAAAGTTCCTTGGTTGAGAGACAAAGTCCCCTGATCGAGTATATATCCCTGATCAAGTATAACAAATTTTCAGTCATATAAAAGCAATTCTGATCGCGTATAACAAAGTCTCCTGGTCGAGTATAACAAATTCCCCAGATCGAGCATAACAAAGGCCCATCATTGAGTATAACAAAGTCCATTGTATAAAAAAGTCCCCTGGTCGAGTATAACAAAGTCGCCTAATCAAGTATATTAAAGCCCTGATCGAGTATAACAAAGTCCCCGAACAAGTATAGCAAAGTTCCCTAATCGTTTATAACAAAGTTCCCTGATCGAGTATAACAAAGTCCCTGGTCGAGTATAACAAAAGTCCTCTGGTCGAGTATAAAAAGTCCCCTGATCGAGTAACAACGTCTGATCGAGTATAACAAAGTCCTCTGGTCGAGTAAAAAAGTCCTGATCGAGTATAACAAAGTCCCCTGGTCGAGTATAACAAAGTCCTCTGGTCGAGTATAAAAAGTCCCTGATCGAGTATAACAAAGTCCCCTGATCGAGTATAACAAAGTCCTTTGGTCGAGTATAAAAAGTCCCTTATCGAGTATAACAAAGTCCCCTGATCGAGGAAAACAAAGGCCCCTGGTCGAGTATATCAAAGTCCCCTGATCGAGTATAACAAAAGTCCCCTGATCGAGTATATCAAAGTCCCCTGATCGAGTAAAAACAAAGTCCCCTGATCGATTATATCCAAATCCCCTGGTCGAGTATAACAAAGGGTCCTGATCGAGTAAGACAACGTCCCTGATCGAAGTATAACAAAGTACCTTGATCGAGTATAACAAAGCCCCTGGACGAGTATAACAAAGTCCCCTGAACCAGTATAACAAAAGTACACTGATCGACTGTAACAAAGTCCTCTGGTCGAGTATAAAAAGGTCCCATGATCGAGTATAACAAAGTCCCTGGTCGAGTATAACAAAGTCCTCTGGTCGAGTATAAAAGTCCCCTGATCGAGTATAACAAAGTCCCCTGATCGAGTATAACAAAGTCCTGGTCGAGTATAAGTACCCTAATCGAGTATAACAAAGTCCCTGGTCAAGTATAACAAAGTCCCTAATCGAGTAAAACAAAGGCCCTCATCGAGTATAGCAAAGTCCATTGGTCAAATATAGGAAAGTCCACCGATCTTGTATAACAAATTCCCGATCTTGTATAACAAAGGCCTCTGGTCGAGTATGTCAAAGTCCCCTGATCAAGTATAAAAAGTGTTCTGTCGAGTATAACAAAGTCCCTGATCGAATATAACAAGGTCCCCTGGTCGAGTAAAGCAAAGTCCCTGGTCGAGTATAACAAAGCCCCTCATCGAGTATAACAAAGGGCCCCTTATCGAGTATAACAAAGTCCCCTGATCGAGTACAACAAAGTCCCTGTTCGAGAATAACAAAGTCCTTGGTTGAGTATAACAAAGTCCTGATCGAGTATAACATATCCCCTGATCGTATAACAGACTCCTCTGGTCGAGTATAAAAAGTCCCCTGATCGCATATAACAAAAGTCTCCTGGTCGAGTATAACAAATTCTCCTGATCGAGCATAACAAAGGCCCATCATTGAGTATAACAAAGTCCTTGGTCAAGTATAAAAAGTCCCCTGGTCGAAACAAAGTCGCCTAATCAAGTATAACAAAGTCCCTGATCGAGTATAACAAGGTCCCTGGACAAGTATAGCAAAGTTTCCAATCGTTTATAACAATGTTCTGATCGAGTATAACAGTCCCCTGGTCCAGTATAACAAAGTCCCCTGATCGAGTGTAACAAAGTCCCTGGCCCAGTATAAAAAAGTCCCCAGATCGAGCAAAACAAAGTCCCTTGATCGATTATAACAAAGTCCCCAGTCGAGTATAGCAAAGGGCCCTGACCCAGTAAGACAAAGTCTCCTGATCGAGTATAACAAAGTCCCCTGATCGAGTATAACAAAGCCCCTGGACACGTATAACAAAGTTCCTGATCGTTTATAACAAAACCTGATCGAGAATAACAAACTCCCTGAACCGAGTATAACAAAGTCCCCGATCAGAGTATAACATATCCCTGATCGAGTATAACAAAGTCCCTGGTCGAGTACAACAAAGTCCCTCATCGAGTATAACAAAGTCCCTGGTCGAGTATAACAAAAGCCATTGGTCAAGTATGAAAAGTCCCTGGTCGAGTATAACAAAGTCCCCTGGTAGGTATAACAAAGTCCTCTGTTCGAGTAAAAAGGCCCCTGATCGAGATAACTAAGTCCTCTGGTCGAGTATAAA
The DNA here is from genome assembly GCF_018991925.1 of Homarus americanus. Classification (NCBI taxonomy): domain Eukaryota; kingdom Metazoa; phylum Arthropoda; class Malacostraca; order Decapoda; family Nephropidae; genus Homarus; species Homarus americanus. Next base: position 6,101 of record NW_024725588.1, on the reverse strand, counting down.
AAGTCCCTGATCGAGTATAACAAAGGCCCACATTGACAATAACAAAGTCCATTGGTCAAGTATAAAAGTCCCTGATCGAGTATAACAAAGTCCCTCATCGAGTATAACATATCACCTGATCAAGTATAACAAAGTCCCTGATCGATTATAGCAAAGTCCCTCGGTTGGAGCATAACAAAGTGCCGTGATCGAGTATTTCATATCCCTTGATCGAAAATAACAAAGTCCTCTGGTCGAGTATAAAAAGTCCCTGATTGCGTATAACAAAGTCCCTGTTCGAGTATAACAAAGTCCCTGATCGAGTATAACAAAGGCCACCCATTGAGTATAACAGCGCTCATTAACAAGAAAGTCCCTGGTCGAGTATAACAAAGTACCTGCTTGAGCATAACAAAGTCCTGATCGAGAATAACATATCCCTGATCGGGTATAACAGTCCTCTGGTCGAGTATAAAAAGTCCCTGATTGCGTATAACATATCCTGATCAAGTATAACAAAGTCCTCTTGTTGAGTATAACAAAGTTCCTTATCGAGTATAACAAAGTCCCCTAATCGAGTAATAACAGCCCTTGTCGAGTATAAAGTCCTGATCGAGTATAAAAGTCCCTGGTCCAGTATAACAAAGTCCCCTGATCGAGAAAAAAAGTTCCTGCCCTGTATAACAAAGTCCCCAGATCGTAACAAAACAGTCCCTGATCGATTATAACAAAGTCCCTGATCGAGTATAACAAAGTCCCCTAATCGAGTAAAACAACGCCCTGAACCGTGTAAACAAATTCCTAATCGAGTATAACAAAGTCCTCTGGGTCGAGTATATAAAAAGTCCCTGATCGAGTATAACAAAGTCCCTTAATCGAGTAAAACAAAGGCCCCTCATCGAGTATAGCAAAGTCCATTGGTCAAATATAGGTCCACCGATCGAGTAACAAAGTCCCCGATCTTGTATAAAGGCCTCTGGTCGAGTATGACAAAGTCCCCGATCAAGTATAAAAGTCTTTGGTCGATATAACAAAGTCCCCTAATCGAATATAACAAAGTCCCCGGTCGAGTGCCAAAGTCCCTGGTCGAGTATAACAAAGCCCCTCATCATAAGTACAAAGCCCCTAATCGAGTATAAACAAAGTAACCTTGATCGAGTACAACAAAGTCCCCTGTCAGAATAATAAAGTCCCTTTGGTATAAAGTCCCTGATCGAGTATAACATATCCCTGATCAAGACACAAAGCCTCTAATATAACAAAGGCCCCTAATCGAGTATAACAAAGTCCCCTGATCGAGTACAACAAAGTCCCCTGTTCGAGTATAACAAAGTCCCCTGATCGAGTATAACATATCCCCTGATCAAGATTTACAAAGTCCTCTGATCGAGTATAAAAAAGTCCCCTGATCGCGTATAACAAAGTCTCCTGGTCGAGTATAACATAGTCCCGTGATCGAGTATAACAAAGGCCCATCATTGAGTATATAACAAAGGCCCATCATTGAGTATAACAAAGTCCTTGGTCAAGTATAAAAAAGTCCCCTGGTCGAGTATAACAAAGTCGCCTAATCAAGTATAACAAAGTCCCCTGATCTAGTATAACAAGGTCCCCTGGACAAGTATAGCAAAGTTTCCTAATCGTTTATAACAATGTTCCCTGATCGAGTATAACAAAGTCCCCTGGTCCAGTATAACAAAGTCCCATGATCGAGTGTAACAAAGTCCCCTGGCCCAGTATAACAAATTCCCCAGATCGAGCAAAACAAAGTCCCTTGATCGATTATAACAAAGTCCCCCGGTCGAGTATAGCAAAGGGCCCTGACCCAGTAAGACAAAGTCTCCTGATCGAGTATAACAAAGTCCCCTGATCGAGTATAACAAAGCCCCCTGGACACGTATAACAAAGTTCCCTGATCGTTTATAACAAAGTTCCCTGATCGAGTATAACAAACTCCCCTGATCGAGTATAACAAAGTCCCTGGTCGAGTACAACAAAGTCCCCTCATCGAATATAACAAAGTCCCCTGGTCGAGTATAACAAAGGCCATTGGTCAAGTATGAAAAGTCCCCTGGTCGAGTATAACAAAGTCCCCTGGTAGGGTATAACAAAGTCCTCTGTTCGAGTAAAAAAAGGCCCCTGATCGAGTATAACTAAGTCCTCTGGTCGAGTATAAAAAAGTCCCCTGATCGAGTATAACAAAGGCCCCACATTGACAATAACAAAGTCCATTGGTCAAGTATAAAAAGTCCCCTGTTCGAGTATAACAAAGTCCCCTCATCGAGTATAACATATCACCTGATCAAGTATAACAAAGTCCCCTGATCGATTATAGCAAAGTCCCCTGGTTGAGCATAACAAAGTGCCGTGATCGAGTATAACATATCCCCTGATCGAGTATAACAAAGTCCTCTGGTCGAGTATAAAAAAGTCCCCTAATCGCGTATATCCAAGTCCCTTGATCGAGTATACCAAAGGCCCCTCATTGAGTATAACAAAGTCCCCTGATCGAGTATAACATATCCCCTGATCGAGTATAAGAAAGTCCTCTGGTCGAGTATAAAAATGTCCCCTGATTGCGTATAACAAAGTCCCCTGTTCGAGTATAATAAAGTCAACTGATCCAGTATAACAAAGGCCACCCATTGAGTATAACAAAGGCCATTGGTCAAGTATAAAAAGTCCCCTGGTCGAGTATAACAAAGTCCCCTGGTTGAGCATAACAAAGTCCCCTGATCGAGTATAACATATCCCTCATCGGGTATAACAAAGTCCTCTGGTCGAGTATAAAAAAGTCCCCTGATTGCGTATAACATATCCCCTGATCAAGTATAACAAAGTCCTCTTGTTGAGTATAACAAAGTCCCCTTATCGAGTATAACAAAGTCCCCTAATCGAGTATAACAAAGGCCCCTTGTCGAGTATAACAAAGTCCCCTGATCGAGTATAACAAAAGTCCCTGATCGAGGTATAACCAAAGTCCCTGATCAGTATAAAAAGTCCCTGGTCGGTATAACCAGAGTCCCTGATCGGTAAAAAGTCCCTGTTATAACATAACAAGTCCCAGATCGAGCATAACAAAAGTCCCTGATCGATTATAACAAGAACCCCTGATAAAGTATAAACAAAAGTCCCCTAATCAGGTAAAACAAAGGCCCTGAACCGGGTATAACAAAGTCCCCTAATCGAGTAAAACAAACCCCCCTGAACCGAGTATAACAAATTCCCCTAATCGAGTATAACAAAGTCCTCTGGTCGAGTATAACAAAGTCCCCTAATCGAGTAAAACAAAGGCCCCTCATCAAGTATAGCAAAGTCCATTGGTCAAATATAGGAAAGTCCACCGATCGAGTATAACAAAGTCCCCCGATCTTGTATAACAAAGGCCTCTGGTCGAGTATGACAAAGTCCCCCGATCAAGTATAAAAAAGTCTCTTGGTCGAGTATAAGAAAGTCCCCTAATCGAATATAACAAAGTCCCCTGGTCGAGTAAAGTAAAGTCCCCTGGTCGAGTATAACAAAGCCCCCTCATCGAGTATAACAAAGGCACCAAATCGAGTATAACAAAGTACCCTGATCGAGTACAACAAAGTCCCCTGTTCGAGAATAATAAAGTCCCTTGGTTGAGTATAACAAAGTCCCCTGATCGAGTATAACATATCCCCCGATCAAGTATCACAAAGTCCTCTGGTCGAGTATAAAAAAGTCCCCTGATCGCGTATAACAAAGTCTCCTGGTCGAGTATAACAAAGTCCCCTGATCGAGTATAACAAAGGCCCATTATTGAGTATAACAAAGTCCATTGGTCAATTATAAAAAAGTCCCCTGGTCGATTACAACAAAGTCGCCTAATCAAGTATAACAAAGTCCCCTGATCGAGTATAACAAAGTCCTGGTCGAGGTATAACAAGTCCCTAATCCCGGGTAAACAAAGGCCCTCATCGAGTGCTAGCAAAGTCCATTGGTCAAATATAGGAAAGTCCACCGATCGAGTATAACAAAGTCCCCCGATCTTGTATAACAAAGGCCTCTGGTCGAGTAAAGCAAAAGTCCTGGTCGAGAACATAACCGAGAAGCCCCCTCATTGAGTATAACAAGGCCCCTAATCGAGTATAACAAGTCCCCTGATCGAGTACAACAAAAGTCCCCTCTGTTCGAGAATAATAAAGTTCCTTGGTTGAGTAAAGTCCGTGATCGAGAACATAACATATCCTGATCCAAGTATAACAAAAGTTCTCTGGTCGGTATAAAAAAGGACCCTGATCGCATATAACAAAAGTCTCCCTGGTCGGGTATAACAAAGTCCCCTGATCAAAGTATAACAAAAGGCCCATCATTGAGTACAACAAAGGTCCACCCCAATTCCAATTATAAAAATGTCCCTGGTCGGAGGTATAACAAAGTCGCCTAATCAAGTATAACAAAAGTCCCTGCTCGGTATAACAAAGTCCCTGGACAAGTATAGGAAAAGTTCCTAATCGTTTGCAACAAAGTTCCCTGATCAGGTATAACAAAGTCCCTGGTCGAGTAACAAAAGTCCCTTGATCAGGTATAACCAAAAGTCCCTGGCCCAGTATAACAAAGTCCCCAGATCGAGCAAAAGAAAAAGTCCCTGATCGATTATAGCAAAGCCCCGGTCGAGTATAGCAAACGAGCACGATTCAGTAAGACAAAACCCTGATCGAAATTATAACAAAAGTCCCCTGATCGCGGAGTATATAACAAAAGCCCCCCTGGACAAGAATATAACAAAGTTCCTGTTTACGTTCTAAACAAAGAATTTCCTGATCGAAATTATAACAAAGGCCCTGAACCGGGTATAACAAAGTCCCCTGATCCCGGGTATAACATATCCCCTGATCGAGTATAACCAAAGTCCCTGGTCAGTACAACAAGTCCCTCATCGAGTATAACCACAGGCCATTAATCAAGTATAGAAAAGTCCCCTTGTCGAGTATAACAAAGTCCCTATAAGGTATAACAAAAGTCCTCTGTTCGAGGCAAAAAAATTTATTCAAAATTCGCTTCAAGTCCTCTGTGGTCGAGTATAAATAAGTCCTTGATCAGAGCATAAGAAAAGGCCCTCATTGAATAACAAAAGTCCATTGTTCAGGGTATAAAAAGTCCCCTGGTTGAATATAACAGGAATCCCTAATCAAGTATAACAAGAGCCACTGATCCAGAGTATAACAAAGTCCCTCATCGAGTATAACATATCACCTGATCCAAGTATAACGAATTCTCACAATTCAAGAGTATAACAAAAAGTCCCTGATCGAGAATAACAAAGTCCCCAGGTCGAGTATAACAAAGTCCCCTGATCGAGTATAACAAAGTCTGATCAGTATAAAAATCCCTGATAATTCAACAAAAGTCCCCTGATCGAGTATAACAAAGTCCCTGGTCAGAAGTATAGCAAGTCCCTGGTCGAGTATAACAAAGCCCCCTCATCGAGTATAACAAAAGCCCTAATCAGGTATAACTAAGTCCCCTGATCCGAGTATAACAAAGTTCCCTGATCAGGTATAACAAAGTACCCTGGTTGAGTATCTCAAGTCCCTCCTTCGAGTATAACATATCCCTGATAAAGGCATAACAAAGTCCTCTGGTCAGCGAGTTTAAGAAAAGTCCCTGATTGCATATAACAAAGTCCCTGGTCGAGCATAACAAAAGTCCCTTGATCGAGTATAACAAAGGCCCTCATTGAGTATAACAAGTCCATTGGTCAAGTATAAAAAATTTCGGTCCGGGTATAACAAAGTCCCTGATCGAGTATAAAACGAAAGTCCCTGATCGGAGTATAACAAAGTCCCTGATACAGGTATAACAAAGTCCTCTGGTCAGTATAAAAAAGTCCTCTGATCCAGGTATTACAAGTCCCCCTGATCCCGAACTGCTTAGAGTCCTCTGGTCCGAGTATAACAAAGTCCCATGATCTGGGCACTAACAAAAGTCCCTGGTCGAGTACTAGCAAAGTCCTAATCGGAACATAACAAAAGGCTCCTCATCGAGTATAGCAAAGTCCATTGGTCAAATATAGGAAAGTCCGCTGGTCGGTATAAAGAAATTCCCCGATCGAGCATAACAAAGGCCTCTGGTCGAGTATGACAAAGTTACCTGAT
>NW_024725587.1:0-11876 GCF_018991925.1 Homarus americanus | reverse complement strand
TCGAATATAACAAAGGCGCCTGAACGAGTATAACAAAGCCCTCATCGAGTATAACAAAGTTCCTGATCGAGTATAACAAAGTCCACTGATCGAGTATAACAAAGTCCCTGATCGAGAATAACAAAGTCCCCTGATCGAGTATAACAAAGCCCCTGATCAAGTATAACAAAGGCCCTGTTCGAGTATAACAAAGACCCCTGGTCGAGTATAAACAAAGTCCCTGATCGAGAAACAAAGGCCCTGCCCGAGTATAACAAAGGCCCTCATCGAGTATAACAAAGTCCCCTTATCGAGTATAACAAAGTCCCTGATCGAGTATAACAAAGTCCTTTGATCGCTTATAACAAAGTTCTCTGAACGATTATAATAAAGGCCCTGATCGAGTATTACAAAGTTCCCTGATCGAGTATAACAAAGCCCCAGATCGAGTATAACAAAGTCCCTAATCGAGTATAACAAAGTCCCCTGATCAAGTATAACAAACTCCCCGGTCGAGTATAACAAAGTCCTCTGATCGAGTATAACAAAGGCCCTTGATCGAGTATAACAAAGCCCCTTTTGTATAACAAAGTCCCTGATCAAGTATAGGTCGAGTATAACAAAGTCCCCTGATCGAGTATAACAAAGTCCCCTGATCGAGTATAAACAAAGTCCCTGAACGATTATAAATAAAGGCCCCTGTTCAAGTATAACAAAGCCCCCGGATCGAGCAAACAAAGTTTCCCACTCGAGTATAACAAAGCCCTGATCAAGTATAACAAAGTCCCTGAACGAGTGATAACAAAAGGCCCCCTGATCGAGCTTATCAAAGGCCCCTGATCGAGTATAACAGTCCCATGGTCTAGTATACAAAGGCCCCTCATCATGTAACAAAGGCCCCTCATCGATATAACAAAAGTCCCCTGGTCAAGTATAACAAACTCCTGGTCGACTTATAATGAAGTCCCCTGACCGAAAGTATAACAAAGTCCGCTGATCGAGTATAACAAAGTCTCCTGAACGATTTAACAAAGGCCCCTGATCATATGCTAACAAAGCCCTCATCGAGTATAAGAAAGCCCCTCTTCGAGTATAACAAAGTCCCTGATCAAGTATAACAAAGTCCCGTGAATGAGTATATAACAAAGTCCCTGATAGAGTATAACAAACTCCCTGGTCGAGTAGAACAAAGTCCTTTCCATCAAGCAAGTATAACAAAGGCCTCATCGAGTATAACAGTCCCTGATCGAGTATAACTAAGTCCCCTCATCGAGTATAACAAAGGCACTTCATCGAGTATAACAAAGTCCCCTGATCGAGTATAACAAAGTCCCCTGATCGAGTATAACAAAGTCCTCTGAACGATTATAACAAAGGCACCTGATCAAGTATAACAAAGCCCCCTGATCAAGTATAACAAAGCCCCCTAATCGAGTATAACAAAGTCCCCTGATCAAGTTTAACAAAGTCCCCTGAACGAGTATAACAAAGTCCCCTGATCAAGTATAACAAAGTCCCCTAATCGGGTATAACAAAGGCCCCTGATCGAGTATAACAAAGTTTCCTGATCGAGTAAAACTAAGCCCCCTGATCGAGTATAACAAAGTCCCCTGATCGAGTATAACAAAGGCCCTTGATCGAGTATAACAAAGGCCTTTGATCGAGTATAACAAAGGCCCCTGATCGAGTATAACAAAGTCGCCTGAACGATTATAACAAACTCCCCTATTCGAGAATAACAAAGTCCCCTGATTGAGTATAAAAATGGCCCCTAATCGAGTATAACAAAGTCCCCTCATCGAATATAACAGAGTTCCCTGATCGAGTATAACAAAGCCCCCTCATCGAGTATAACAAAGTCCCCTGATCGAGGATAACAAAGTCCTTGATCTAGTATAAAAAAGTCCCCTGATCGAGTATAACAAAGTCTCTTGATCGAGTATAACAAAGTCCCCTGATCGAGTATAACAAAGGACTTTGATCGAGTATAACAAAGGCCTCTCATTGAGTATAACAAATTCCCTTGATCGAGTACAACAAAGTCCCCTGATCGAGTATAACAAAGTCCCCTGATTGAGTATAAAAAGTCCCCTGATCGAGTATAACAAAGTCCCCTGAACGATTATAACAAAGTCCCCTAATCGAGTATAACAAAGTCCCCTGAACGATTATAACAAAGGCCCCTGATCAAGTATAACAAAGTCCCCTGATCGAGTATAACAAAGCCCTCATCAGATATAACAAAGTCCTGATGAGTATAACAAAGTCCCCTGAACGATTATAACAAGGACCTGATCGAGTATAACAAAAGTTTCCTGATCGAGAGTAAAACAAAAGTCCCCTCATCGAGAGTATAACAAGGCCCCTCATCAGGTATAACAAAGTCCGTGATCGAGAATAACAAGTCCCTCATCAAGATACCAACAAAGCCCCCTCATCAGGTATAACGAAGTCCCCTGATCGAGTATAACAAAGTCCCCTGATCGAGTATATCAAAGCCCCCTGATCAAGTATAACAATGTCCAATCATCGAGTATAACAAAGTCCTCTTGTCGAGTATAACAAAGTCCTCTGGTCGAGAATAAAAAAGACCCCTGATCGAGTATAACAAAAGCCCCTGATGGAGTATAACAAAGGCCCTGATGGAGTATAACAAAGACCCCTGATCAAGGAAAACAAAGCCCCCCTGATCGAAATTATAACAAAAGTCCCTGATCAGGTATAACAATGTCCCTGATCGAAATTATAACAAAGTCCCCTGATCGAGTATATAAAATGGCCCCTAATCGAATATAACAAAATCCCTGAATGATTATAACAGCGACCCTGATCGAGTATAACAAAGTTTCCTCGATCGAGTAAAACAAAGCCCCTGATCGAGTATAACAAAGTCCCCTAATCGAGTATAACAGTCTCCTGTTCGAGAATAACAGCGCCCCTGATCGAGCTTTAACAAAGGCTCCCCATCGAGTATAACAAAGTCCCATATAATCGGAGAATAAGAAAGTCCCCCTTCCAATATAACAACAAAGTCCCCTGATCGGGGAGTATATAAGAAAGTCCCTCATCGAGTATAAACAAAGTCCCCTGATCGAGTATAACAAACTCTCCTGGACGAGTATAACAAAGTCCCTGGATCGAGTATAAATCCTCGTCCCCTGATCGAGTATAAACAGTCCCCTGATCGAGTATAACAGTCCACTGATCGAGAATAAACAAAGTCCTGATCGAGAATAACAAAGTCCCCTGATCGAGTATAACAAAGCCCCCCTGATCAAGTATAACAAAGGCCCCTGATCGAGTATTACAAAGACCCCTGCTCGAGTATAACAAAGGCCCCTCTGATCGAGTATAACCAAGTCCCTGATCGAGTATAACAAAGTCCCCTGATCGAAAGTATAACAAAGTCCCCTTGATCGAGTATAAAATGGCCCCCAATCGAATATAACAAAATCCCCTTGAATGATTATAACAAAGGACCCTGATCGAGTATAACAAAGTTTCCTGATCGAGCAAAACAAAGCCCCTGATCGAGTATATAACAAAGTCCCTAATCGAGTATAAATAAAAGTCTCCTGTTCGAGAACAACAAAGGCCCCTGATCGAGTTTAACAAAGGCCCCCTCATCGGTATAACAAAGTCCCATAATCGAGAATAAGAAAGTCCCTCTTCCAATATAACAAAGTCCCCTGATCGAGTATAAGAAAGTCCCCCACGAGTATAACAAAGTCCCCTGATCGAGTATAACAACTCTCCTGGACGAGTATAAATAAAGTCCCTGATCGAGTATAACCGTCCTGATCGAGTATAACAAAGTCCCTTGATCGAGTATAACAGTTCACTGATCGAGAATAATAAAGTCTCTGATCGAGAATAACAAAGTCCCCTGATCGAGTATAACAAAGCCCTGATCAAGTATAACAAAGTCCCTGATCGAGTAAAAACAAAGCGTCTCTGCTCGAGTATAACAAAGGCCCTGATCGAGTATAACAAAGTCCTTGGTCGAGTATAACAAAGTCCCTTAATCGAGTATAAATAAAAGGCCTCATCGAGGCATAACAAAGTCCCATAATCGAGAATAAGAAAGTCCTCTTCCAATATAACAAAGTCCCTGGATCGAGTATAAGAAAGTCCTCATCGAGTATAACAAAGTCCCCTGATCGAGTATAACAAACTCTCCTGGACGAGTATAACAAAGTCCCTGATCGAGTATAACCAAGTCCCTGATCGAGTATAACAAAGTCTTTGAACGATTATAACAAAGTCCCCTATTCGAGTATAACAAAGTCCCCTGATCGAGTATAAAATGGCCCCTAATCGAGTATAACAATGTCCTCATCGAGTATAACAAAGTCCCTGATCGAGTATAACAAAGCATTTTCATCGAGTATAACAAAGTCCCCTGATCGAGGATAACAAAGTCGTTGATCGAGTATAACAAAGTCCCCTGATCGAGTATAACAAAGTCTCCTGATCGAGCAAGTAACAAAGTCCCTGGATCGAGTATAACAAAGTCCCTGATGGAGTATAACAAGTCCCCTTAGTCGAGTATAACAAAGTCCCCTTATCGAGAATAACAAAGTCCCCTGTTCGAGTATAACAAAGCCCCTGGATCGAGTATAACAAAGTCCCCTGATCGAGTATAACAAAGTCCTACTCTTCCATCATAACAAACTCCTGATCGAGCACATAACAAAAGCCCCTGATCGAGTTTACCAAATGCCCTTAATCGAGTATAACAAAGTCCCCTGGTCGAGTATATAACAAGTCCCATGAACGATTATAACAGCGGCCCTGATCCAGTATACAAAAGCCCTGATCGAGTATAACAAAGCCCCTGATCGATATACGAAAGTCCTTTACCGAGTATAACAAAGTCCCTGATCGAGTATAACAAAGTCCCTGAACGATTATAACAAAGGCCCCTGATCGAGTAGTAACAAAGTTTCCTGATCGAATATAACAATGTCCCCGATCGAGTATACCAAAGTCCCCTGATCGCGTATAACAATGTCCCTCACCGAGTATAACAAAAATTCTTGATCGAGTATAACAAAGCCCCATCATAGAGTATAACAAAGTCCCTGATCGAGAATATCAACAAAGTCCTCTTTTATCGGGTATAACAAGGCCCTCATCGAGTATAACAAAGGCCTCATCGAGTATAACAAAGTACCATGATCGAGTATAACAAAAGTCCCATCATCGAATATAACAAACTCCCTCATCGAGCATAACAAAAGCTCCCTGATCGAGTTTACCAAATGCCCCTAATCGAGTATAACAAAGTCCCCTGTCGAGTATAACAAAGTCCATGAACGATTATAACAAAGGCCCTTGATCCAGTATAACAAAAGCCCCTCGATCGAGTATAACAAAGACCCCTCATCGAGTATATCAAAGTCCCCTGATCAAGTATAACAAAGTCCCCTGAACGAGTAGAACAAAGTCCCTAATCGAGCTTAACAAAGACCCCATCGAGAATAACAGTTTTGATCATTTCTAATAAAGGCCTTATTCGAGTATAACAGTCCTCATCGAGTACTACAAAGTCCCCTGATCGAGCTTAACAAAGTTCCTGGTCGAGTACAAAATCCCTGTACGAGCATAACAAAGTCCCCTGATCGAGTTTAACAAAGGCCCTGATCGAGTATATCAAAGTTCCTTTATCGAGTATAAATAAACTCCCTGGTCGAGTATATAACAAAGTCCCCTGATCGAAAGTATAACAAATTTCGATCGCTTATAACAAAGTTCCCTGAACGATTATAACAGTGCCCTGATCGAGTATAAATAAAGTTCCTTGATCGAGTATAACAAAGCCCACTGACGAGTATAACAAAGTCCCTCATCTAGAATAAGAAAAGTCCCCTGGATCGAAAGTATAACAAAGGCCCTTGATCGAAAGTATATAACAAAGTTTCTAATGAAAGTAAAAAACAAAGCCCCTGATCGAGTATATAACAAAGACCCCTGAACGATTATAACAAAGGTCTCTAATCGAGTATAACAGTTCACTGATCGAGTATAACAAAGCCCCTCATCGAGTATATAACAAAATCCTGATCGTATCAACAAAGTCCCCTGATCATATAACAAAGGCCCCTGGTCGATTATGCAACAAAGGCCCCTAATCGAGTATAAATAAACTCCCCCGGTCGATATAAAAAAGTCCTGATCGAGTATATAACAATGTCCCCTGAACGACATAACAAAAGCCCTGATCGTATAACAAAGTTCCCTGATCGAGTATAACAAAGCCCCCTGATCAGACAAAGTCTCTGATCGAGTATAACAGTTCCTGATCGAGTATAACAAAGTCCCATCATCGAATATGACATAATTCCCTTATCGAGCATAACAAAAGCCCTGATCGAGCTTACCAAATGCACCCTAATCGAGTATAACAAAGTCCCCTGGTCGAGTATAAATAAACTCCTGGTCGATTATGCAACAGCGCCCCTGATCATATAACAAAGCCCCTCAATCGAGTATAACAAAGCCCCTCTATCGAGTATAACAAAAATCCCCTTGATCAAGTATAACAAAGTCCCCTGAAAGAGTAGAACAAAGTCCCTTAATCGAGTTTTGAACAAAGGCCCTCATCGAGAATAACAGTTCTTTGATCGAGTTTAACAAAGGCCCCTCATTCTAGTATAAATAAAGTCCCCTGATCCTGTATAAACAAAGTCCCCTGAACTAGAACACAGTCCCATCATCGAGTATAACAAAGTCCCTCATCGAATATAACTATGTCCCTGACGAGCAACAAAGTCCTCCATCAAGCAAAAACAAAGTCCCCTGAACGAGTAGAACACAGTCCCATCATCGAGTATAACAAAGTCCCCTCATCGAATATAACTATGTCCCCTGATCGAGTATAACAAAGTCCCCCGATCAAGTAAAACAAAGTCCCCTCATCGAGTATAACAAAGGCCCTTCATCGAGTATAACAAAGTCCCCTGGTCGAGTATAACAAAGTCCCCTGATCGAGTATACAGCGACCCTGAACGATTATAACAAAGGCCCCTGATCAAGTATAACAAAGCCCCCTGATCGAGTATAACAAAGTCCTCTGATCGAGTATAACAAAGTCCTTATCATCGAATATAACAAACTCCCCTGATCGAGCATAACAAAGCCTCTGACGCCTATCAAATGCCCCCTAATCAGTATAACAAAGTCCCCTGGTCGAGTATAACAAAGTCCCATGAACGATTATAACAAAGGCCCTTGATCCAGTATAACAAAGCCCCCTGATCGAGTATAACAAAGCCCCCTGATCGAGTATAACAAAGTCCCTTCATCGAGTATAAGAAAGTCCCCTGATCGAGTATAACAAAGTCCCCTGAACGATTATAACAAAGGCCCCTGATCGAGTATAACAAAGTTTCCTGATCGAATATAACAATGTCCCCTGATCGAGTATAACAAAGTCCCCTGATCGCGTATAACAATGTCCCCTCACCGAGTATAACAAAATTCCCTGATCGAGTATAACAAAGCCCCATCATAGAGTATAACAAAGTCCCCTGATCGAGAATAACAAAGTCCCCTGATCGGGTATAACAAGGCCCCTCATCGAGTATAACAAAGGCCCCTCATCGAGTATAACAAAGTACCATGATCGAGTATAACAAAGTCCCATCATCGAATATAACAAACTCCCCTCATCGAGCATAACAAAAGCCCCTGATCGAGTTTACCAAATGCCCCTAATCGAGTATAACAAAGTCCCCTGGTCGAGTATAACAAAGTCCATGAACGATTATAACAAAGGCCCTTGATCCAGTATAACAAAGCCCCCTGATCGAGTATAACAAAGACCCCTCATCGAGTATAACAAAGTCCCCTGATCAAGTATAACAAAGTCCCCTGAACGAGTAGAACAAAGTCCCCTAATCGAGTTTAACAAAGACCCCTCATCGAGAATAACAAAGGCCTTTGATCGAGTTTAACAAAGGGCCTTATTCGAGTATAACAAAGTCCCCTCATCGAGTACTACAAAGTCCCCTGATCGAGTTTAACAAAGTTCCCTGGTCGAGTATAACAAAATCCCCTGTATCGAGCATAACAAAGTCCCCTGATCGAGTTTAACAAAGGCCCCTGATCGAGTATATCAAAGTTCCCTGGTCGAGTATAACAAACTCCCCTGGTCGAGTATAACAAAGTCCCCTGATCGAGTATAACAAATTCCCCTGATCGCTTATAACAAAGTTCCCTGAACGATTATAAACAAAGGCCCCTGATCGAGTATAACAAAGTTCCCTGATCGAGTATAACAAAGGCCACCGATCGAGTATAACAAAGTCCCCCTCATCTAAAATAAGAAAGTCCCCTGATCGAGTATAACAAAGGCCCCTGATCGAGTATAACAAAGTTTCCTAATCGAGTAAAATAAAGCCCCTGATCGAGTATAACAAAGTCCCCTGATCGAGTATAACAAAGGCCCCTGAACGATTATAACAAAGGCCCCTGTTCAAGTATAACAAAGCCCCTGATCGAGTATAACAAAGCTTCCTACTTGAGTATAACAAAGTCCCCTGATCAAGTATAACAACGTCCCCCTAACGAGTATAACAAAGGCACCTCATCGAGTTTATCAAAGGCCCCTGATCGAGTATAACAAAGTCCCATGGTCTAGTATAACAAAGGCCCCTCATCGAGTTTAACAAAGGCCCCTCATCGAGTATAACAAAGTCCCCTGGTCAAGTATAACAAACTCCCCTGGTCGAGTATAACAAAGTCCCCTGATCGAGTATAACAAAGTCCCATGATCGAGTATAACATAGTCCCGTGAACGATTATAACAAAGGCCCCTGATCAAGTATAACAAAGCCCCCTGATCGAGTATAACAAAGCCTCCTCATCGAGTATAACAAAGTCCCCTGATCAAGTATAACAAAGTCCCGTGAACGAGTATAACAAAGTCCCCTCATCGAGTATAACAAAGTCCCATGATCGAGAATAACAAAGTCCCCTCATCGAAAATAACAAAGTCCCCAGATCGAGTATAACAAAGTCCCCTGATCGAGTATAACAAAGTCCCCTGATCGAGTATAACAAAGTCCCCTGAACGATTATAACAAAGGCCCATGATCGAGTATAACAAAGTTTCCTGATCGAGTAAAACAAAGACCCCTGATCCAATATAAGAAAGTCCCCTGATCGAGTATAACAAAGTCCCCTGATCGAGTATAACAAAGGCCCCTTATCGAGTTTAATAAAGGCCCCTCATCGAGTATATCAAAGTCCCCTGGTCGAGTATAACAAAGGCCCCTGATCGAATATATAACAAAGGCGCCTGAACGAGTATAACAAAAGCCCCTGATCGAGTTTACCAAAGGCCCCTAATCGAGTATAACAAAGTCCCCTGGTCGAGTATAACAAAGTCCCCTGAACGAGTAGAACAAAGTCCCCTAATCGAGTTTAACAAAGACCCCTCATCGAGAATAACAAAGGCCTTTGATCGAGTTTAACAAAGGCCCTTATTCAAGTATAACAAAGTCCCCTCATCGAGTATAACAAAGGCCCCTGATCGAGTTTAACAAAGTTCCCTGGTCGAGTATAACAAAATCCCCTGATCGAGCATAACAAAGTCCCCTGATCGAGTATAACAAAGGCCCCTAATCGAGTTTAACAAAGGCCCCTGATCGAGTATAAGAAAGTCCCCTGGTCGAGTATATCAAACTCCCCTGGTCGAGTATAACAAAGTCCCCTGATCGAGTATAACAAAGTCCTCTGATCGCTTATAACAAAGTTCCCTGAACGATTATAACAAAGGCCCCTGATCGAGTATAACAAAGTTTCCTGATCGAGTATAACAAAGCCCCCAGATCGAGTATAACAAAGGCCCCTGATCGAGTATAACAAAGTCCCCTGATCAAGTATAACAAACTCCGCTGGTCGAGTATAACAAAGCCCCCTGATCGAGTATAACAAAGCCTCCTTCTCGAGTACAACAAAGTCCCCTGATCAAGTATAACAAAGTCCCCTGAACGAGTATAACAAAGTCCCCTGATCGAGTATAACAAAGTCCCCTCACCGAGTATAACAAAGTTCCCTGACCGAGTATAACAAAGCCCCCTCATAGAGTATAACAAAGTCCCCTGATCGAGTATAACAAAGTCCCCTGATCGGGTATAACAAAGACCCCTGATCGAGTATAACAAAGGCCCCTTACCGAGTATAACAAAGTCCCATGATCGAGTATAACAAAGTCCCCTCATCGAGTATAACAAATTCCCCTGATCGAGTAGAACAAAGTCCCCTCATCGAGTATAACAAAGCCCCTCATCGAGTATAACAAAGTCACATGATCGAGTTTAACAAAAGCCCCTCATTGAGTATAACAAATTCCCCTGGTTGAGTATAACAAAGGCCCCTGGTCGAGTATAACAAAGTCCCCTGATCGAGTATAACAAAGTCCCCTGAACGATTATAACAAAGGCCCCTGTTCAAGTATAACAAAGCCCCCTGATCGAGTATAACAAAGCCCCCTACTCGAGTATAACAAAGTCCCCTGATCAAGTATAACAAAGTCCCCTGAACGAGTATAACAAAGGCCCCTGATCGAGTTTATCAAAGGCCCCTGATCGAGTATAACAAAGTCCCATGGTCTAGTATAACAAATGCCCCTCATCGAGTTTAACAAAGGCCCCTCATCGAGTATAACAAAGTCCCCTGGTCAAGTATAACAAACACCCCTGGTCGAGTATAACAAAGTCCCCTGATCGAGTATAACAAAGTCCGCTGATCGAGTATAACAAAGTCCCCTGAACGATTATAACAAAGGCCCCTGATCAAGTATAACAAAGCCCCCTGATCGAGTATAACAAAGCCCCCTCATCAAGTATAACAAAGTCCCCTGATCAAGTATAACAAAGTCCCGTGAACGAGTATATAACAAAGTCCCCTGATCGAGTATAACAAACTCCCTTGGTCGAGTAGAACAAAGTCCCCTCATCGAGTATAACAAAGGCCCCTCATCGAGTATAACAAAGTCCCATGATCGAGAATAACAAAGTCCCTCATCGAATATAACAAAGTCCCCTGATCGAGTATAACAAAGTCCCCTGATCGAGTATAACAAAGTCCCCTGAACGATTATAACAAAGGCCCCTGATCGAGTATAACAAAGTTTCCTGATCGAGTAAAATAAAGCCCCCTGATCGAGTATAACAAAGTCCCGTGATCGAGTATAACAAAGTCCCCTGATAGAGTATAACAAAGTTCCCCTGATCGAGAATAACAAAGTCCCCTGAACGATTATAACAAAGGCCCCTGATCGAGTATAACAAAGGTGCCTGAACGAGTATAACAAAGGCCCCTGATCGAGTCTAACAAAGATCCCTGATCGAGTATAACAAAGCCCCCTGATCGAGTATAACAAAGTTCCCCTGATTGAGAATAACAAAGTCCCCTGATCGAGAATAACAAAGCCCCCTGATCAAGTATAACAAAGGCCCCTAATCGAGTATAACAAAGATCCCTGGTCGAGTATAACAAAGGCCCCTAATCGAGTATAACAAAGGCCCCTGATCAAGTATAACAAAGTCCCCTGATCGAGTATAACAAAGTCCCCTGATCGAGTATAACAAAGTCCCCTGATCGAGTATAACAAAGTCCCCTGATCGAGTATAAAAAAGTCGCATGAACGATTATAACAAACTCGCCTATTCGAGTATAACAAAGTCCCCTGATCGAGTATAAAAATGACCCCTAATCGAGTATAACAAAGTCCCCTCATCCAGTATAACAAAGTCCCCTGATCGAGTATAACAAAGCCCCCTCATCGAGAATAAGAAAGTCCCCTCATCGAATATAACAAAGTCCCCTGATCAAGTATAACAAAGTCCCCTGATCGAGTATAACAAAGTCCCCTGATCGAATATAAC
>NW_024725586.1:690000-722500 GCF_018991925.1 Homarus americanus | reverse complement strand
AGTGTAGGAGGGGAGAGGGGAGAGGGGAGTGTGTAGGCGTGAGGAGAGGGAGGGGGAGAGAGAGAGAGGGGGAGGGGGGTGTGTAGGCGTGAGGGAGGAGGGAGAGAGAGAGAGAGAGAGAGAGAGAGAGGAGAGAGAGAGAGAGAGAGAGAGAGAGAGGGGGAGGGGGGAGTGTGGCGTGAGGGAGAGAGGGAGGGAGAGAATGTGTGTGTGGGCGTGAGGAGAGAGAGAGAGAGAGAGAGAGAGAGAGAGGGAAGTGTGTAGGCGTAAGGAGAGAAAGAAAGAAAGAGAGAGAGGCAAATCACAGAGCTGTAAACTAGACTGCCAATGCTGGGCCAAGGGTGAAGTATTGTACCTCTGGCATCCCTCAGTAGGTGGTGTAGGTGGGTGGTGTAGGTGGGTGGTGTAGGTGGGTGGTGTAGGTGGGTGGTGTAGGTGGGTGGTGTAGGTGGGTGGTGTGGTGGGTGGTGTAGGTAACAGTGGTAATAAGAGAACAATGTGATATCTTAACTACACAAGGTAGATTAACAATTATAGGTCAAGGTATAATGAACTAATTAATCTGTAACCACCACCACCACCACCACCACCACCACCACCATACCATCACCACCACCACCATCACCACCACCACCACCACCACCACCACCACCACCACCATCCTACCACACCACCATCACCACCACCACCACCACCACCACCACCACCACCACCATCACCATCACCATCACCACACCACCACCATCACCACCACCACCATCACCATCACCACCACCACCACCACCACCATCACCACCACATCCCACCACCACACTCTTCCCACCACCATCACCACCACCACCACCACCACCACATACCACCACCACCATCTCACCACGCCACCACCACCACCACCACCATCACCACCACACCACCACACACCACCACCACCATGTCTCCTCCCCTCACATAGGACTACCGATTCATCATTTACATTTTAAGCATTTCTTTGGTGACTTACAGAGCTCTTTACAGCCAAACTACCTCCCGAGAGACTGTTCTCAGGTAACAACATCTCGTTACGTGTTGCTGAGAGAGAGAGAGAGAGAGAGAGACACACATACGGTATGACTAATTCTGAATAAATCTGTTCTATCAACCCACATTTCACTACCGTTATAAGGCAACGCTCTATACATATCCTCAGGAAGGTGTGGTGCAGGTGTAGGGCAGGTGTAGGGCAGGTAGGGGTGTTATTGTCGTTGTTGTGTAGTCGATTGTGGTAGAGCTGTGGTAGAAGTATGGTACAGGTGGGGTACAGGTGTGTGGTACAGGTGTATTACAGGTGTGTGGTACAGGTGTGTGGTACAGGTGCCAGGTGTGTGGTACGGGTGTGGTACAGGTGTGACAGAAACATGAAGAGCGGGAGGTGAACCAGTTGACTATTTCAAGCGGGACCTTAGGCACTACCTTGTATATCACGGGGAGAGGCCACACACACACACACACACACACACACACACACACACACACACACACACACACACACACACACACACACACACACACACACACTTGAACTGGATTTTTATTATTTATTTAACAGAAACATTTAATTTCCTCTCTTTTTACAACCAGACAACACAACACACGATTCAGGCATTTAACGTTTGGATCATGCAGTGTGTGTGTGTGTGTGTGCGTGTGTGTGTGCTGTCGCGTAGAGAGACATACACACCACCAACCCCCCTAATTCTCTCATCGTTAACACACTGAACAAAAGCCTCCCAACATAACACAGTTCAAGATCTCTATGAACAATATAATGGTGACAATGGGCCGAGTCTTGCCACCACCAGAGGACCATTCACTGTGATGTGCCAGGTGTGAGAGACATAATAATCAAACCAATTACCTTTTTCGCCTCATGGTCAATGGAAAACATATTGAAAGTGGATGGATACCTTCCCATTATTGTCTGTAAGTAGAACAAGGTGTATAAGAATGTGACCCTTGACCCAGTACTCGCGGCAAAACGTGTCAGGGATTACAACAATTATCTCCACCTGTTTATTGGCCTCTGATGGCCTGGTGACCTATAACACTAATTACCTGTAACCTGGTGACCTAAACCTCTAACTTGGTGACCTAAACCTCTAACTGGTGACTTTGACCTCTAAATTGGTGATCTTAACCTCTAACTCTATATAACAAGTATAAGCTAACAATTAATGACTGTAAAAAATATATTAACAAAACTAACATCTGAGAATTATCATTAAAAACCATTGATAATTATTTAAGATAACTAAAATCTAGGATGATATGATAAACAAACACGAATAATAACAACAACAACACTACTACTACTACTACTACTACCTCTACTACTACTACTACTACTACTACTACTAATAATAATAATAATAATAATAATAATAATAATAATAACAGTACAAAGATGAATTCAAGCTGCAATGAACTTACTGTACTGCACTCAGCACAAAGCCTAAGTGACTGACACGCGCTGACATCAAGGAGTGCTGTGTGTGTGTGTGTCGGGAGGAGAGACAGAGAGAGATAAAAGGTATAAAGAAGATGTATGAAGGAGATAATGAGAGAGAGAGAGAGAGAGAGAGAGAGAGAGAGAGAGAGACTCATTTACAGGTGTCATCACATCAGGACAGGTAGCTAATATACCACCTTACCTGTATGGTGATGTGGACAGGTAAGAGGAGGAGGCGAAGAAGAAAATGATGATAGAAAAACCAGATAAGTGATAAAAATAAAGAAAAAAAAAAAGAATAAAGGGAAACAATAGAACGAATGACGTACAAACACCAAAAAAAGTCAATAAACATGTTTACTATATCGAGTTCGTTAACATCCATCTACTGAACATGCACCAGGAGATGAACCAATAAGAAAGCCGTTTCATCATGACGTCACAGAAGACAAGGAAGGTAATTGGTCACAGTGACATGGTTTACGATCGTCCTCTATATCACAATGGAAGCAATTTACTGTTTTTAGGACCCCGTTTCTTTACCTTTTGTTACCTGTTGATGAGTTACTTATTGAAGCCAGGTATTTTTTTTCTTTGTCTCTCGGAAGCGGTGCGGTAAAATGCGGTGCGCGGTGCGGTAAAATGCGGTGCGCGGTGCGGTTGCGGTACATAGGATAAGGCTTCCATATCTAACCAGAAATAACTTACAAGAGAGAGTCGAACCAACGTACCCAAGATGCCAAGGTAATCACAATCACCCAAGCGACCAATAAGACTCCTGTATGTCTGTTGTGTATGTCTGTCGTGTGTGTCTGTCGTGTATGTCTGTCGTGTGTGTCTGTCGTGTGTGTCTGTCGTGTGTGTCTGTCGTGTGTGTCTGTCTGTCTGTCTTCTGTCGTGTGTGTCTGTCGTTTGTCTGTCGTGTGTCTGTCGTGTGTGTCTGTCGTGTGTGTCTGTCGTGTGTGTCTGTCGTGTGTCTGTCGTGTCTGTCGTGTGTCTGTCGTGTGTCTGTCGTGTTGTCTGTCGTGTGTGTCTGTCGTGTATGTCTGTCGTGTGTGTCTGTCGTGTGTGTCTGTCGTGTTGTCTGTCGTGTGTCTGTCGTGTGTCTGTCGTGTGTCTGTCGTGTGTGTCTGTCGTGTGTGTCTGTCGTGTGTTGTCATGTCTTCTGTCTGTGTGTGTTATGTGTGTCTGTCGTGTGTCTGTCGTGTATGTCTGTCGTGTGTGTCTGTCGTGTGTGTCTGTCGTGTGTGTCTGTCGTGTGTCTGTCATTATTATTGTCTGTCGTGTGTGTCTGTCGTGTGTGTCTGTCGTGTGTGTCTCATTCCTCGTACACAACTTAGTTAATGAATGCAGTCCTTTGATACGACGTTTGTGATTGGCTACTTTGGATGGAAATTGAGTTTTGATTGGCTGAGGTAAACTTTCGTCCAGTTTTGGCAGTGAGAAGTTTTGGCCGAAAGATGATTAGGCCATGGGAGTTTTAGGGCCTTAGGGATGGCCAACATGTGGTCTTGACTAGGGGAGTGTTTGAGACTGACACACACACACACACACACACCACACACACACACACACACACACACCGCTCCTACTACCACCTGAGATCCCTCTGAGAGTTCTGTTCGACACCACAACTGCATCCAGCCCATACGTGCACGAACTGATCGCTATAAGAACAGATCCCAACCATTGTAAAATTATCAATAACATGTAATAAATCAGTTTATTCCTCCCAGTAAACACTGCTCCCTTCACTGTCACTATGTTGAAATAAGACTGTATTTTGAGCTGATCCCCATCTAGTTACTATATATGTCTTATTTGTGTCACTTATGTTACTTGTATATTATTTGTAATTCGTAACCCATTCCCCAAATATGTAACTGTATATTTTCAGCCTTCTGGCTGCAAGCTCTTTCAATAAACCGTTAATTATTATTATATTATTACACACACACACACACACACACACACACACACACACACACACACACACACACACAGTTAAAACAACACAATATTAATGTAAGAACGAATAATCACAACAAACAACACAGTAAACTTCACTCAACCATAAAAAAAGATTAACCCCCAAAAAATTCACCCCGCAAAAAACAAAAACAAAAACCAAGAAAACATTTTGTGATGATAAACGTAGAAAAAATAACAAGAATTCAACCAAAGTCTCAAAAATTTGGTCAGGTTAGGTTAGGATAGGTCAGGTCAGGTTAGGTTAGGATAGGTCAGGTCAGGTTAGGTTAGGTCAGGTTAGGTTAGGTTAGGTCAGGTTAGGTTAGGTCGTTATGCGGATGTGAGGGTCGTCGGGTGGGGAGACGACACATCATCTTTATGCTGGTTAAAACATCTGACCTTTAAACTAGGTTAAATGTCAGACTGGCTTAATAATATTGTTGACGCCCGATATAACGCTGATAGCAAGGGGGGTTGGGTTGGGTTAGGTTAGGTTAGGGGTTAATCTTACGTCTGGCAACACATCTGTCTACACCTGTCTCTTCAGTTACTGTACCATCATCACACCTGTCTACACCTGTCTCTCTAGTTACTGTACCATCATCACACCTGTCTACACCTGTCTCTCTAGTTATCGTACCCTCACCTACTACCAAATACAAAGGGTGTGTGTATGTATGTATGTATGTATGTGTGTGTGTGTGTGTGTGTGTGTGTGAAATAAATGCAATCTCTATCCCCTTAGCGGCAGTTCTTCAGGTACAGTTTCTTGTATTTACGTGCTATTTTACGACTCATTAAAAAAAAAATGACTGTCTTATAACAACCGTATGACGTCACTCGTTAACTCCTAAACGTAGCTATAGACAAATTATATATACTTTTATTTTTATCTTTTTTAATAAACAAACAGAGTTACTTTTAATAGTTTCACCGAAGTTATATTAATAGTTTGTCTTCATGTTACTCGCTTACGGGCTTCGTGATTGGCTGTTGAATATATACATGGAGGAATGAGTGTAGCTGTAGAAGGATAATGTAAAAGACTAGAAAAACAAATGAATGACTAAACTACACACACACACACACACACACACACACACACACACACATACACACTGGAAGACAAGAGGATAGGGGATAAGAGGAGGTATATTTGTTTGTTTACATGTACTTCTCTAGCTTAGGAAAACTCTACATAAGGCATAAGACTCCACCTACTGCCCAGGAAATAATGATTCTTCCTCTCACAGTAAACCAGGACTGGGGAGGTGTGTGGGGGTGGGGAGGTGTGTGGGGGGTGGGGAGAGGTGTGGGGGGTGGGGAGGTGGGGGGGGGAGAGGGTGGGGGGTGGGGAGGTGTGTGTGTGTGTGACGGGACACTTGTGGTGGCTCTAGTCTGCCGTGGTCCTACTCACAGTAAAACCAGGCCACAGAGACGAGAGGAGGAGGAGGAGGAGGAGGAGGAAGAAGAGGAAGAGGAGGAAGAGGAGGAGGCGGCAGGAGTCACATGTTTCTACTCTATAATCACGAGGAGGGAAGTCACGTGGACGACCCTTCCTTCCCACCTCCGTCACCGCCTCCTCCAGACACGCAGACGCAATACCTTCTCCTGCCCTTCTACACCACCAAGCTCCTCTCCTCCTACAACCCCTCTCTCCCTCTCTCCCTCTCTCCCTCTCTCCCTCCCTCTCTCCCTCCCCCACCCCGCGCCTCACTGCCTCCGACGTCATCCCATCAAGAACATACAGTACACACGACGGTGCCAATATTCACACCAGCAGTACTTTAATGTCAGGGTGTCAGTTTACCGTCCTGGGCACCATCAAGGGCTGCTGACACCTGCTGCTGACAACAGACAGACATATATAAGAATGGCTAAATGTTTATATTCCATGGTCGGAAAATACTGATGACGACACGACACGACACGACACGACACGACACATTACTGTCTACCCAATCCCGTCTCCTGTTGTGTCACACCTTCCCGTTAAGAAGACGGCTGTTACCTCTATCCTTGATCTATCCTTCATGTCGTCTCACAACCATCCAGGAAATTACCTATTCACCCATCCTAAATTTTCTGGTATAAGGGGGGGGGGGTAGATTTGTTACGTCACCACTGGTAAAAGTTTAAACATAACCTAACCAAACCTGACCAAACCAAAACCTAACCTAAACCTAACCAAGCCAAACCAAACCTGACCAAACCAAAACCTAACCTAAACCTAATTTCTTGGTTTACTTATGATCTGAAATCTTAGAGTTGTTTACATTGAATTCATTTTACTCAATAACTACCGATGGACTTACGAACACGTCTAATTGGGTCGTTTAAGAGTTACACCATAAAAAATAGTTAGTTAATGGCGTCGTTATGGCATAGAGACTGTAAGGTGTTATTTATAGTTAAGAGAATTGTCTGTCTGCCTTTCTGTCTGTCTGCCTGCCTGTCTGTCTGTCCGTCTGTCTGTCCGTCTGTCCGTCTGTGCGTAGCTGCTGAAGGCTCGATGGCTCTTTGTGAAGGGTGGGCTGGCTTACGTAACCCACCCCTCCCACTCACACACCCACCCACCACCCACCCACCCACCCATCCTGCCACCTACCTACCCACTCACACACCCACACACCCACCTCGCAAGCCACGCAACATCCAAAATATTTCCTCTAACAAATTGTGGATGTGACGCGTAAAATTGAAAAGTCCTTCCTGTTAGGTAAGGTTAGGTAAGGTTAGGTAAGGTAAGGTAAGGTTAGGTAAGGTTAGGTAAGGTTAGGTTAGGTTAGGTTAGGTTAGGTTAGGTTTGTGTTTATAATTGTTCATGACCAATTTTATGTTTTATTTTTCTGGTAACTAACAAATAAAATATAATTAAATATTAGTAACGATGGGTAGTACTGTGGTTATAAGAGGTGATTCAAACGGTGACCCAGGCCTTAGGGTCATCCAGGTCATTGATTAACGGGTCTCTTTGTGGTGGGTCCAGGAAGTGCTTGGACATAAACCAGCGCGCTAATTGATCCCACTTTTTGTACAAGAATTTATATAGATTTTCTTGGAATAATCTTAACTTTAGTTTACTGTCCTCGCTGGTCAGGGGGCTGCAAGTCTCACTCGTGGGGTCAAAGTAAGTGGTGTATTTACACTTACAGTAATAAGTCCTTGGAAGACTGACGCAAAACTCGGTGGCGGGGTCACACTTGTGTTGTTTAGTGCACCAGTCAATAGGCACACATATACCCAGCCTATGGTTGAACTCTTCGTGCTGAGGACACGTACAGCTCACGTCTATACTGTGTTTGACAAGCTGGAAGAAGTTACGGTTTTTTGAGCGGTCGATGGTACAGCCTCTGTGTCCTCTGACTGACCTGCTGGCGGCGGCGCACGGGTTCATAGCCCGAATGTCACAATCCTGCTCGCTCCTCTCCCTCGTGAGGTGGCAGCAGGGGTTGGGGCAGAAGGAGTACATGGCGCAGTTAAAAGGTATGGCGTTATCAGCGCGGCAGTCTCCGTCAGGTTGCTCTTTGGGTGTGATAGAGTCGCACTGGATCATCTAGGCAAGGAAAGCAATCTCATGCATGGTGTACCAGCACATGAAGAGTGAAGCGGTCACCAATTGGCTGTGTAGTTTGATCTGATATTTGTAAGACTACTTCTATATCATGTTGATCTCCCTGATGGCCCACCTTTAATCGTAATCAACTGCGTTTTTAATGGTACTGTTGCAGAAGATGTTGTAGGGTTCCTTCTCCTCACACAGACCCTGCCTCTCACCCTCCACCCTGGTTGCTAGATCAGCGTTCGTCCCTATTTGGTAATTAAGCGCCATCTTGGAGAGGTAGAACACGCAAGACAGAAAATCATGCCGACAGTGACGCTCAATTTTGAGATCCATCTTGGCGGGCTCGAAGGGGAAACGCCTTTAGATGGAGACCTTCACCGGGACCTTTCTGGGGTCAGGGACGGCCCAACGCAACACTCTCATCATAAAGGCCACGTCGTGAACCATTATATTTATCGTCTTTTTTGACCCTTCAATGTCTATTAAACTCTAAGGTCCTACTTTAGCAAACACTGGGTCAAAATAATAACCACCCCCTTCCCAACTCTACTCCCCACTCTTCTCCACACCCTCCTCCCCACCCTTCTCCCCACTCTCCTCCCCACCCTCCTCCCCATGTCCAGGTCGTAGTAGAAGCATCAATGCCCAAACTCCCCAAGATGTTATGACGAGCATTTTGGATTAACAAAGTCGACTAAGTGTAAACATATACATAATACATCTATTGTATTATACACGTCGGGATGATTGTTGTGGTGGTTAATATTGTAAGATTAGAACTGCCAGGTGATTGTGGTAGTGGTGGTGGTGGTAGTTAAGATGTGCGGTGATGGTGGTAGTGATGGTGGTGGTAGTTAAGATGTGTGATGGTGGTGGTAGTGATGGTGGTGGTAGTTAAGATGTGTGATGGTGGTGGTAGTGATGGTGGTGGTAGTTAAGATGTGTGATGGTAGTAGTGATGATGGTGGTAGTTAAGATGCGTGGAGATGGTGGTAGTGATGATGGTGGTAGTTAAGATGTGTGGTGATGGTGGTAGTGATGGTGGTGGTAGTTAAGATGTGTGATGGTAGTAGTGATGATGGTGGTAGTGATGATGGTGGTAGTTAAGATGCGTGGTGATGGTGGTAGTGATGATGGTGGTAGTTAAGATGCATGGTGATGGTGGTAGTGATGATGGTGGTAGTGATGGTGGTGGTAGTTAAGATGTGTGGTGGTAGTTAAGATGTGTGGTGATGGTGGTAGTGATGATGGTGGTAGTGATGATGGTGGTAGTTAAGATGCGTGGTGATGGTGGTAGTGATGATGGTGGTAGTGATGGGTGGTGGTAGTGATGGTGGTGGCAGTTAAGATGGTGGTAGTGATGATGGTGGTAGTGATGGTGGTGGTGTTAAGATGTGTGGTGATGGTGGTAGTGATGGTGGTGGTGTTAAGATGTGTGGTGATGGTGGTAGTTAAGATGTGTGGTGATGGTGGTAGTGATGGTGGTGGTGTTAAGATGTGTGGTGATGGTGGTAGTTAAGATGTGTGGTGATGGTGGTAGTGATGATGGTGCAGTATCTGGGTCAACCATACCCTCTCGTGCGCCCTCCTCCTTACCCCTCTCGTGAGAGGGGTAAGGAGGAGCTGGGACAGAGGGGTAAGGAGAAGAGGGGTGAGAGGGGAGAGAGGGGTGAGAGGGGAGAGAGGGGTGAGAGGGGAGAGAGGGGTAAGAGGGAGACATTACCAACTAACCTAATCAACGTTTAGGGTCAAAATATTTTCACCTTTTCTTATATAACAATTTTGATACAAGTGAGAGAGCCTCCTCCTCCTTCCTCCTCTTCTTCTTCCTCTTCACGCTCTTCTTTTCCTCTCCTTCCTCCTCCTCTTCCTCTTCACGCTCTTCTTTTCCTCTCCTTCCGCCTCCTCCTCCTCCTCTTCACCTCCTCCTCCTCCTCTTCATCTCCTCCTCCTCCTCCTACAACCATATTGCTCAACGATGAACGATCAATATGTCCGGGCTGATCACGGTATGTGGTGAGGTATGTGGTGAGGCATGTGGTGTATGGATATAGTAGTGTGGTTAGCTGGTCAATTAAAACCGAGAGAGAGAGAGAGAGAGAGAGAGAGAGGCCATACAAACAAAACACTGAACTACCCAACTATGAAATCACCTCGTTGACAGAATAACAGCTTCGGGAACTGACTTAAGCATGACCTGACCTCAATTCACACACACACATACGTCACAGGTTAATTACTCTGCTCATAGGTTAGGTTAGGTTAGGTTTATACAGCGTCACTATATACCAATGGGCATCTTTCACCTCCTTCACCCTCCCCGTCTTCCTCCTCCTCCTCCTCCTCCTTCGTCGTCTTCCTCCTCCCCCGTCAGCCAACACACCCACGTTGTCGCCACGATCTCACTTGACTGACAACACCTCCCTCTCTCTCTCTCTCACTCTCTCTCGCTCTCTCTCTCTCTCTCTCTCTCTCTCTCTCTCGTAGCAGTATTGGTCGTCTAGTGAAGGAGGGGACGGAAGAGGGGGAGGGAAGAGGGGGAGGGAAGAGGGGGAGGAAGAGGGGTAGGAAAAGAGGGAGGGAAGAGGGGGTAGGGACAGTTCCTACCCTTTAACACCTAGATACATGGCGTGGGAGGGAGAGGGGGGAGGGAGGGATCACTGACCTCTAGTTCATCTCACTAAATCAAATATCTTACATGTCGGAAGGGAGGGAGGGAGGGAGGGAGAGAGAGGGAAGAAGGGTGGAAGGGAGAGAGAGTTAGATTAAGGTCAAGGTTAGTCTGGGTTACAGGGTGCGTGTATGTATGTATGTAGGTGCGTGTGCGTCTTATAGTGTGTGAGTGTAGGTGGTCAAGTACCTAATGAAATTTCTATGTACAGATGTAAACAAACAATATACTGTAAATATTCTGTAACACTGATAATATCACTATGTACTTCCAAGAATAAATACCATATCACTTAAATTCCTCAACAAAATTTGAAATAATATATAAAAGTAAGATATGTATCGTTAGTGATATATTTTCCATTTATTTATTTCAAACATCACGGCCGCTGGTTCAAGTATTTTAACCCCACCAGCCAGTTTATTTTATTTCCTTCAACAAGAGCTTCTGAGTCTCCCAAAACACCCATTTTATTTTTTTATCGTAATATTGGGTTAGTTTTACGAATATTATACAATTACGTTCTTTAATATATACTTTTAAACGATGTCAGTTAATATTTTTACATTGCCGCTTGAGAGGACGAACCTGATAATCGCATGAAGTATTCGAGCAGCATAATCACTCGTCCATTTATTTAATCCTTTGAACCACTTGCTTATAATATATCAAACTATGTGTGGTTCAAATTTGGTGGAAATCAGTAAAGCCGTTGTGGATATAACCGCTAACGAATAACAGACATGAAATTGTAGAAGAGTTAGTACCCAAAATGGCCACCAGACAGCAGCGCCACCCCATAGCTCAAAAGGTATCGTTTTATGGAATTTATTGTTGTTAGATTATCGTCTAGAAGCCCTCCAAAAGACGAAATAAATCGTTAAAATTAATAAAATATAAATAAACATGAATATAATGAGGATAAATAGATTAATATCGTTAATGTTCGTAGGCTGACATGAGTTTGTTATTGTTGTACACTCAAAGTCATGAGATCACAGAGGGAGAGCCTGATTGTGCCTTTATGAATTGGTTGAGGTTTACCCCGGCCTAACTGGACAACCACACACCACAAGGTTACTGAAACTAATGATGAAGATTCCCCAGTGAGCAAACGAGACCCCGCCATGAAACATATGAGCATCGCTAAAACAAATGAGAATCGCAATAAACAAATGAGAATCGTATTAAACAAATGAGAATCGCTAAAATAAATGAGAATCGCTAAAACAAATGATAATCGCAATAAACAAATGAGAATCGCTAAAACAAATGACAATCGCAATAAACAAATGAGAATCGCAATAAAGAAATGAGAATCGCAAAAACAAATAAGAATCGCATTTAACAAACTTGAACCAATGCAGAAACAAATGAAGGTTGCTTAGCTCACAACACAACACAAATTCCCAATGTTTACGTAATTAAAAGTAAAATATATAAGTGAAATTAATGATATATATTAATTAAGAGTGAACAAACATCTTTTTTTTTTATTATTAGAGTAAGATTAGGTTAGGTTAGGTTATTAAGGACTTGCAATGTCAATAGGTTTTCAATGGTCTCTCTGCGCTCTGTTTGATTCAATCGACTTACAGTTCATAATTGTTTTTATACCTGTACTGTCTATGTATACCTGTACTGTCTATGTATACCTGTACTGTCTATGTATACCTGTACTGTCTATGTATTACTGTAGATTTGCACTCCTATGTATACTGTATACCAACACTGTCTTGGCATTACTGTATACCTGTACTAACTCTATCTTCCTCCACCCATCTTCCTCCACCCATCTCCCTCCACCTGCCTGTACCGCTAACCCAAGAGGTGGCGGTACTGTGACCCTTGTACCCGGACCTATATCCAATTCCCCGGGTGCCGATGGTCTGTATAACCTAATGAGGCACTGACTATGCTGTCACATGCAGGGCGGCACCAAGATAGGGAGTGGGTGGGTGTGGGTGGGAAGGAGTGGGTGGGAAGGAGTGGGTGGGAGGGAATGGAGGAAGGTGGTGTCAGGTGCAGGGAAGGGTGATGCTAGGAGTGGGTGGGAGTGGGTGGGTGTGGGGAGTGGGTGGGAGTGGGTGGGTGTGGTGGGAAGGAGGGGTGGGGAAGGAGGTGGAGGGAGGAGGAAGGTGGTGTCAGTGCAGGGAAGGGTGATGGAGTGGGTGGGTGTGGGGGGTGGGAGTGGGTGGGAGTGGGTGGGTGTGGGTGAGTGGATTTGTGGTAGGTGGTGGACTGATGTGGAGTTTAGATGGTGCGTGTGTCCTTTACCACACACACACACACACGCACACACCCCCCCAAACACACGAAGCATCCGGCTGTGTATCCCTCTCTCATGAATAGGGGATGGAAGAGGAAGAGGGAAGGAGGGAGGGAGGGTTATTCTGTGTTTACCTGTATGAAACATTCAGCACAGGTAACTGGGTCAGGTGTAGAGAGAGAGAGAGAGAGAGAGAGAGAGAGAGAGAGAGAGAGAGAGAGAGAGAGAGAGAGAGAGAGAGAGAGAGAGAGAGAGAGAGAGAGACCACACCACAATATCCAGGAATTTCTTTTAACAATCTATATCTCCCACGACCTTGGTTAGTGCCAGTAAGGAGTGCCAGAATAATTAGTGCCAGTCAGGAGTGTAACGTCATTGGGTGCCGAGTGCCAGGTAGCTAGTTGCCGCTGTATGAGTGCCAAGCAGCAGAGCATGTTGTGTCAGGTCTCATAGTGCCATCACCAAACCTAACCTAACCTAGCGTAATCTAACCTAACCTAACCTAACCTAACCTAACATAATCTAACCTAACCTAACCTAATCTAATCTAACCTAATCTAACACTGTGTTGATGGGAGTGAGGTGAGTGAGGAAATAATGAGTAAAATCCCAAATTATCCTCATTATAACTTCAATATAACTTCATGTTTTTATCTTTATTCACGGTGACTTTAGGAAACACAAAGAGAAAGTACTTTACGAAATAGAGAAAGTACCTCAATGGAACACAGAGAAAGTACCTCAATGAAACACAGAGAAAGTACCTCAATGAAACACAGAGAAAGTACCTCAATGAAACACAGAAAGTACCTCAATGAAACACAGAGAAAGTACCTCAATGAAACACAGAGAAAGTACCTCAATGAAACACAGAGAAAGTACCTCAATGAAACACAGAAAGTACCTCAATGAAACACAGAGAAAGTACCTCAATGAAACACAGAGAAAGTACCTCAATGAAACACAGAGAAAGTACCTCAATGAAACACAGAGAAAGTACCTCAATGAAACATAGAGAAAGTACCTCAATGAAACACAGAGAAAGTACCTCAATGAAACACAGAGAAAGTATCTCAATGAAACACAGAGAAAGTACCTCATTGAAACACGGAGAAAGTACCTCAATGAAACACAAATAGAAAGTACCTTCATAAAATTAGTACCCCACAGTAAAGCTCAGCGACAGTGCCTTACGTAACACCAGGATAGTGTCTTTGTTACGTCAGAGGTTAGGTTTGGTCAGGTCAGGTCAGGTCAAGTTAGGTTAGGCTTGGTTAGTGTTAGGTTAGGTTTGGTTAGTATTAGGTTAGGTTAGGTCAGGTCAGGTTAGATCAGGTTTGGTTAGTGTTAGGTTAGGTTTGGTTAGTGTTAGGTTAGGTTTGGTTAGTGTTAGGTCAGGTCAGGTCAGGTCAGGTTTGGTTAGTGCCAGGTTAGGTTTGGTTAGTGTTAGGTTAGGTTAGTGTTAGGTTAGGTTAGGGTCGGTAAAAGCCACAACAAAGCACTAGGTCGTTGTACTGTAAACACTGGCCAATAACTCAACCTGGAATTATGAAAGAGAGACGCGAGAGCAGCCAACTGTTATGTAACCCTGAATTTTTTGGTTATATAATGTCGTGTCATAATTTAGTTACTATTTGTGTTTATATCCGACATATATTGTAACCGGATATAATAGCTGCTATTAGATTGTGAAGTGAGATAAGAAATAAAGGTGACAGGTAAAATAGCCTTGGTTTTATACTCTCTGTCTGTGTGTGTGTGTGTGTGTGTGTGTGTGTGTGTGTGTGTGTGTGTGTGTGTGTGTGTGTGTGTGTGTGTGTGTATGTGTGTGTGTGTGTGTCTGTGTGTGTGTGTGTCTGTGTGTGTGTCTCTGTTCGTCTGTGTGTGTGTGTGTGTGTGTGTGTGTCTGTGTGTGTGTGTGTCTCTGTCTGTCTGTGTGTGTGTGTGTGTCTCTGTTTCTTCCTCTTACCTACCCTCCTTTTTCTTTCTCTTTCCTCCTTCTCTCCTCTCCCTCCTACCCTCCTCCCTCCCATTAGGGCGTCCCTCAACAACCATACACTAAATATCCCGTAATTGGCAGTGTCACAAGTCGGCGAATCCTGAGACGTACTGGAATGGGAATGGGAATGGGAATGGTTACGTGTTAAATTTTTTGTGGGGGCGTGGTGTCCTCCTGTGGCCATTCAGCGTGGTTTGTTTACGTAGTTTGACCGTCTTCCAGGGCTGTGTGTAACTACGTCCTTCTGCCTCTCGCTCCACTCCCTCTTCCTAGCTGGGCAGAATCCACGCGTTTCCGGGTAGACTGTGTGGTGATTGGTCCTAGCTCACTCTTCTCTCTAACAAGAATCTAGATTAATTAGACTCGAGGTGTAAACGTAGTATAGCTATTTACTTTATTTAACCAAACCTAATCTAACCAAACCTAACGTAATCCTAACCAAACCTAATCTAACCAAACCTAACCTAACCAAACGTAACCCTAACCAAACCTAACGTAATCCTAACCAAACCTAACCTAATCTAATCTAACCAAACCTAACCTAACCTAACCAAACGTAACCCTAACCAAACCTAATCTAACCTAACCAAACGTAATCCTAACCAAACCTAACCTAACCTAACCTCACCTAACCGAACCCCCCCCAAAGAAAAAACAACAACAATAACACCTTAATTGCAGGTAACTCATTTAAGAGAAGAAGTCGTATCTTAACCTTCAAACAACCCTCTATGTCATAACAGGCTCCAGGGTCCAGGGTCCAGGGTCCAGGGTCCAGGGTCCAGGGTCCAGGCTCCAGGGTCTTAAAAAATCGTATCATGTGGTGTTTTTTTTTTCTCGTAAGTGGAAATATAATTATAAATTTATCACAATGGCTCCCTCTTAGTGTTACGGCTAGAAGGAGGGAGAAACTATATTAAGACTTTAATTTATCTATGTATGTTGTCTTCCTTCCTTCGTTCATTCTCTCCTTTCCTTTCCTTCACTCCTTTCTTTCTGTATTTCTTTCCTTTCTTCCTTTCCTTTCTTTCCTTCCTTCCTTTCTTTATTTCCTTCCTTTCTTTATTTCCTTCCTTTCTTTATTTCTTTCCTTTCTTCCTTTCTTTATTTCTTTCCTTCCTTTCTTTCTTTCGTTCCTTCCATCCTTCTTCTCTCTTATCTTCTCGCCTACACACCCTTCCATCCTTCCTTCCTTCCCTCTCTTCCTACCCTCCCTTCCATCCTTCCCTCCAACTCACCCACCCTCCCTCCCCCATACCCTCCCTCATCCGCTCTCTCACGTAACAGGAAAAAAAAAGGTAAAAATATCTTAAACTCCCAACCATTGACAAGTCCCATCTACTAACGACGCGAGTACTGTTATTTCTAAGCCAACGAGAGGAAGAAAAAAAAATTACTATACCGCAAGAAATCACAGAGTACAAGTGAGTACTAACTTTGCCACTGTTGAAAAAGTACCGCGAACAAGGGCGCTTAGTTTATTATCATTATTTCAGACTGCTGACATAACTGTAACCTAACCAATAGTTTTGACCTAACCTAACGATACTAAACTATAATCATCACATTAAAGTTTGGTTAATTTGTATTATGGAAAGTATATATATATTTTAGGAGTATTTTTCGCGTTACTTTTTTTTAACATGGTTTATTATTATGACTTAAACCGTCGACTTGGAAGCGTTCTTTTTGAGTCATGTAAACAAATCCGCCTTGAGGGGTCTTCATCGCTGCCCATCCACGCGAACGCTCTTCTTTTAAGCTGTATTGGGTACGGCTGTTACTTTGTCATTATTTTTATCTTTTTTTTTTCTTTTTTCTTTCTCTTTACGTAACCTACAATAACTTTTATAGCAGCGATAACTGCGTCGAGTGTGTGGAGAGAGAGATTGTAACTGCTGATGAACGATACGACTTTAGGTGAAGATAACTTTATCATCATCATCATCATCATCATCATCATTATTATCCTATAAGAAGGTGTTACCCCCCCCTCTCTCTTTGTGTTCACCTCTCCTTCATCTCCCTCCCATTTTATGTAACCTCTCTCTCCCCCACCCTCCCTCATCCTCCTCACCCTCTCTCCCCCACACCCACCTCCCTCATCCTCCTCACCTCTCTCCCCCACCCACCTCCCTCATCCTCCTCACCCCTCTCTCCCCACCCACCTCCCTCATTCTCACCTCGCCTCACACTCCTGGTCAATACAGTACACCTCCTTCAACTCTGGCTGTATGTATGTATGTATGTATGTATGTATGTGTATATGTATGTATGTGTGTATGTATGTACGTCAACTACATTTCATTAATTATTTAGTTATTTGTGTGTGTGTGTCAGGAGGAGGAGGGAAAGGAAGGAGAACAATTACCCCTCTCAATCCCCTTCCCCCCTCCCTCTTAAGCCGCTGTCACGAGGGCATAATTTGGTGACCTTCATAAGTTGGGTCTGTAGTTGTCAAACCTACCCCCCCTTCCCCCTCTCCCCTCTCCCTTCTCTCTCCCCCCTCTCTTCCCTCTCCCCTCTCCCCCACCCTTCGTTCCTCCTCACCTCCTCTACTGTCTCTTCCTCTGTTCTTTCCTCCCACCTCCTCTCTCTCCCCTCCCCTTCCCTCCGTCCCCTGTAGTAGCCTTGGGGTTAGGTCAGGTCAGGTTAAGTCAGGTTATGTCAGGTCAGGTCAGGTCAGGTATACCTTTTATTCTAATTTCACTAAGACCTTAATCACTTTCTCTCATTTAAATTAACAACAAACTAACCCTGAAATATATGTGTTTTAATCACACCGTTTAATGCCACACACAAACAATAACAATACATATTTACACTGAGGTCAGGTAATGTCAGGTACGGGTCTCATTAACCTCAGGTACGGGTCTCATTAACCTCAGGTACGGGTCTCATTAACCTCAGGTACGGGTCTCATTAACCAGGTGGCTCTAACCTCAGGTACGGGTCTCATTAACCTCAGGTACAGGTCTCATTAACCTCAGGTACGGGTCTCATTAACCTCAGGTACGGGTCTCATCCTCAGGTACGGGTCTCATTAACCTCAGGTACGGGTCTCATTAAGCTCAGGTACGGGTCTCATTAACCTCAGGTACGGGTCTCATTAACTTCAGTTACGGGTCTCATTAACTATCAGGTACGGGGCTCATTAACCTCAGGTACGGGTCTCATTAACCTCAGGTACGGTCTCATTAACCTCAGGTACGGGTCTCATTAACCTCAGGTACGGGTCTCATTAACCTCAGGTACGGTCTCATTAACCTCAGGTACGGGTCTCATTAACCTCAGGTACGGGTCTCATTAACCTCAGGTACGGGTCTCATTAACCTCAGGTACGGGTCTCATTAACATCAGGTACGGGTCTCATTAACCTCAGGTAGGGTCTCTCATTAACCTCAGGTACGGGTCTCATTAACGTGTACACAACAGGTATTATCTCACCTGTAAATTACCTGTAAAACTACGTACATATACAAGATAGATGGAAGAAACAGGGGTGAGAGAAGGAGGAGGAAGAAGAAGGAGGAAGAAGAGGAGAGGAAAGGAGGAGGATATTAACAGTGGAGGCCAGTTCGTACGTCAGTCCGTCTCACTTAACTTAACCTAAGAGACAGGTACTGGGTGCTAAATGACCGCTGTAACTCAGGTTAATTAGATACTGTAAAGGTAATATTTTGTTGTGTGTGTGTGTGTGTGTGTGTGTGTGTGTGTGTGTGTGTGTGTGTGTGTGTGTGTGTGTGTGTGCACCTGGATGGATCTACACGTAGTTCTTTAAAGCTTGAAACAGGAAACAAAACCCGAAAATGCAACCTGGAAATCCACGATGAAAAATGAACAGCAGAGAGAGGGTAGGTGTATATGGAAATATAAATGGTCTTTCCTTTACGTGCAAAATCCTGATTAAGCTTTGTCTCAGGGCAGCAGTTTGACCTTATGACCTTAAAGCACATAGAAAACTCGGGTCAGGTTTATTATTGACCGGGTCAGATTGCAGGCTGGTGCGGGAAGGGAAGGAAGGGAGGAGGAGGATGGGAGACTTCCGGGTTGATGAAGGTCATATGTGGCTTAAAGCAGGTCAAGGTAGGTTCGATGTAGGTCAAGGCAGGTTCGTTGTAGGTGAAGGTTGGTTAGGTTAGGTTAGGTTAGGTTAGGTTAGGTTAGGTTAGGTTAGGAAGTAGGAACGTTGTGTAAACATTAATGACCTGAGACACACAGGGACTCGGGAGGAGGTGGAGACTACAGCAGGAAGAACTGACGATGGTACTGACGTGTACTGTTTAGTGACGCCGAGGAGCTTGGTGTTGGGGCCCAGTGATGGAGGGATGTGGTCAGGGTATGGTTGATGGTGGACCAGAGGTGGGAGGGATGTGGTCAGGGTATGGTTGATGGTGGTATGGTTGGTGGTGACATGGTTGTTGGTGGACCAGAGGTGGGAGGGATGTGGTCAAGGTATGGTTGATGGTGGTATGGTTGGTGGTGGACCAGAGGTGGGAGGGATGTGGTCAGGGTATGGTTGATGGTGGTATGGTTGGTGGTGGACCAGAGGTGGGAGGGATGTGGTCAGGGTATGGTTGGTGGTGGTATGGTTGGTGGTGGACCAGAGGTGGGAGGATGTGGTCAGGGTATGGTTGGTGGTGGACCAGAGGTGGGAGGGATGTGGTCAGGGTATGGTTGATGGTGGTATGGTTGGTGGTGTATCAATCATCGTTAGTAAGACAACACTTGACAGAAATGGCCCCACAGTCGCGTTAGATCCTGGTATCAAGAATATCGTGATGACGTCAATCCTTAATTAAAACACTAAAACACTGGCATGAAAAATAGATCTTTATTCTACACGATGTCAAAACAGACCTCTCTCTCTCTCTCTCTCTCTCTCCTCCACGACAAAATAAGATGCTGTATTATGACCGTAGTTTTATATTCGTATTTCTGCGATCTTTCTTCCCGTGTTCAAGATATTAAATTCTCGGCATAGTGGCGGGCACAACGGGATGCCTGCCAGGAAGTTTAAACACAAGGTCTTCACGCTAAGTTTATTAAGGGTGAATGCGGGAGGAGGTGGTTTTGTGAAGCTCTTAATTTAGGATTCAAAATATATCCAAAAGAGGCTTCAGGGTTCATGGGTTCGAAATTTTTCTACTCTAGTCTAAAATGACAACTGAATGAAACCAAATCCTATTGATCAAGTCAGTATCTGAAATAATGTCTCGTGAGTTCGAAGTTTCACAATACAGTCTGACTATTTTTCCAACGTCCAATAGACTAGAACTACCAATTAAAGACCTACTTCTTATTGGCTGAAGAAAGTTATGATAGGATTAATGCACAACTCCAGAACATATTGCTTCATAAATCAAACGACTCCACAAAAGAAGCTTCGAATCTTTTCTTCTCATTTTTTTTCCTCATCATGAATCCTTCCAGACTTGCCCTTAAGCACCTGGGTATAGTAGAGTCTTGCCCATCATGCCCCTTGTTCCTGCCCACAGATACCACACTACTGCCCACCACACAAGAGAGAGAGAGAGAGAGAGAGAGAGAGAGAGAGAGAGAGAGAGACTCGGACAGATAAATGCTATTTTTCTGACTTAACTCAAACTCTCATAGAAAACTAGGTCAAGCTCGTGGTTCAAGGTGAAACTTAATCAATTCTGAAAGTATATGACCTTCCAGCATCCCCCCTACCCCCTCCACCACCCCCCTGCCCCCTCCACCCCCCTCCCACCACCCCCACTCCCTCCCACCACACTCCTGCCCCTCCACCACCCCCCCCACCCTCCACCACCCTCCCCTGTCTCCACCACTTCTACCCCTCCACCACCACCCTGCCCTCCACCACCCCCTACCTCCACACTGCCCTCCACCACCAACCTACCCTCCACCACCAGCCTCTTACATGTGATGTGGACGTAATGTTAAATGGCCCTCGTAAACATTAAATAATAAACCCCTGATCATAAGCTGCGTTAGTGAGGGAAGCTCGGCGACGCGTGTAGGACAGAAAGATCTCCCAGTGAGTAAGTGAGTTAGTAAGTTGCTTAATGTGGGTTAGTGAGTCAGTCGGTCTGTCAGTCAGGATTAGCATTCATTAAGCTGTGTGACGCAGGTAAATGAGATTACCTGTATTTTGCTGTTTTGTGTGTGTGTGTGTGTGTGTGTGTGTGTGTGGTGTAACACTTCTCACTCCAGGTTCAAGGTTCGATCCCCGGTTGTTTTAGTATAATATATATTTACACAAGTATCGGCATTGTAAAGATAAAAAAAAACGAAAAGAAACTTGTGTTTGTTTGTTTATCTTGTGTTTGGAATACCTGAAACCCCACTGGAATGTTTGTGTTTGTATTTTTTACATTGTGTTTACCTGTGACAAACAAAAGAAGTATCTATACGCTTGTGTGTTGAAACAATATGACACAATGGTCGAAAGATTTTGACAACCCTACCGAGACAACAGGAGTCACAGTGTTCATTGTGAGACTCATCGTTCACCCAGAGTACACATAGTTCTGGGGGGTGTCTGTATGTTCGTTAGGTTTGTTTGTTTGTTTACATATTTAATGATGTTTTTGATCAATACTGTAATATACGTCAAATAAATAGTGGCTAATGTGTGTGTATATATATGTATACTGTATAAGTGTGTATACCAGCATGTTTTAAGATATATGTTATTATATTTATGAACGTTGTGTGTATGTTGTGTGTATGTTGTGTGTATGTTGTGTGTATGTTGTGTGAATGTTTTGTGTACGTTGTGTGTATGTTGTGTGTACGTTGTGTGTATGTTGTGTGTGTATGTTATAATATAAGTTAGTGTGTGTATGTTGTGTGTATGTTGTGTGTATGTTGTGTGTATGTTGTGTGAATGTTTTGTGTACGTTGTCTCTGTCATCCCCGGTGATCTAACTGATGACCACTACGAACTAAATTGACTTAAAAAAATATATATGTATTATTTTTTTTGCCTGTGACTCCTCCCTCGGTTTTAATATTTCAGGGTTAACAATGGTTGACACCCTGACGTAAACACAATTGATGATGACTGCTGCACGATAACTTACTCTTAATATTCCCGCCATTTTTTTATATTTCACTCATATCTAAAGGCGTATAATGACAATAAAAACTATGGTTGAAAGTTATATAGACAGTTTATTGAGAAAAGCCTTTAAATACGGCAAGAAATACGGGTGTAAATAGAAAAAAAAATAAATAAAAATCTAAAGTTCGGAAATACTGTCGTGTGGTAAAGACCAGTGCCGCACTTGGGACAAAAGGTAAGGATTCATTTTAGGAGCCAATTTGGTACTTTTCTGCTTTTGTGTGTTACTGCCCTTACCATGGTCGACGTTAATGACTTTTGTTGCTTTGTAGATGTTATTGTTGTTGCAGTTGTTATTGTTGTTATCTTCATCATCACTACAGCAAGCGTGGGAGGGAAGGTGTTGTCAACCTACCTCCTCTCCCTCCCCTTCCACCCCCCACCCCTTTTCTCCTCTCTTTCTCTCCTCCTCTTCTTCTTCTCCCTTACCCCTTCATCTCCTCTTCTTCTTCTCCTACTCCACTTCGTTCCCCCTTCTCTTATTCGTTATTTTCCTCCTCTTATTACCCTTCCTACTTTTGTCTATCTCCCTCTCCATCCTCTTCCTCTTTGCCCCCCGCCTACTCTTCCTCCCTCCCTCGAAAACCAAAAACAGGAGCCATATTGAGATAGAGACCATCCTTTATTTCTCATCCTCCCCACCTCACCTCTCCTTCCCTTCATCCTCCCCCACCTCACCTCTCCCTTCCATCTCCTCCCCCACATCACCTTCCCTTCCTCCATCCTCCCCACACCTAACCTCCCCCCCACCTCCCCGCTAGTACTGGTTCTATAACCTGGATTTACGACATACTAGTGAAGGGTTGTGTTGTAGGGGAGGTTTGAGGACTGAAGGTTGTAGGATAAAAACCTAACCTAACCTAACGTGACCTGACCTGACCTGACCTAACCTAACCTGACCTGACCTAACCTGACCTGACCTCTTGTGTTTTTTAAGACCACAAAAATCCTTAAGGTCAACCTCAGTCAAGATAGATAGATAGATAGATAGATAGATAGATCAACAAAAGCCCCAAATTCAAAAGCATTAGGAATTCTCATTTTTCTTCTTTTTTTAATAATAGGTCTAGAGGACTTTTCTCACCAGGGAGCCACACAACTGATGCTTCTAGTTTATTCAGTGCTACCGGAAGTGTGAGAACCTTGCTGTGACCTGACCTGACCCGACCTACCTTGATCTGACATGACCTATTTTGACCTGAGCATGACCTACCTTGATCTGACCTAATCTAATTTGACCTGAAATGATCTACTTTGATCTGCCCTGACCTACCTTGACCTGACCTACCTTGACCTGACCTACCTTGACCTAATATGCCTTGACCTGACCTACCTTGACCTAATATGCCTTGACCTGACCTACCTTGACCTAATATGCCTTGACCTGACCTACCTTGACCTAATATGCCTTGACCTGACCTACCTTGACCTAACCTAAACATCTGATGTTACGTTATTACACCGAGTTTTTTGTCCAATTTAATTTTACATTTTGTAATTTTGTTCATTTGGATTTTATTTAGTGGGATTTTATCTATAGGGATTTAATACAGGGAAACAAATCCCACTGGTATTTTGGTAAGGGGATTTAATTTAGATATGTTAAAGGGAGGGTGAGGGAGGGCAGGGTGAGGGAGAGGCAGGCAGGGTGAGAGGAGAGAGGAGGTGGGAGAGACAGGCAGGGGAGAGGCAGGGGAGGGGGTGAGGAGGGGAGGGAGAGGCAGGGTGAGGCAGGGTGAGGGGGAGGGAGG
This sequence comes from Homarus americanus, assembly GCF_018991925.1. NCBI lineage: Eukaryota > Metazoa > Arthropoda > Malacostraca > Decapoda > Nephropidae > Homarus > Homarus americanus. The sequence goes on along the minus strand of NW_024725586.1, from coordinate 698,678 downwards.
GGAGGGCAGGGGGTGAGGAGGGAGGGGAGGGGGTGAGGGGAGAGGGGGAGGGAGGGTGAGGGGAGGCAGGGTGAGGGAGAGGCAGGAGGGAGGGAGAGGAGGGGGAGAGGGGTGGGGGGAGGCAGCAGGTGGGGAGGCAGGTGGGGTGAGGGGAGGGAGGCAGGGGAGAGTCAGGGGTGAGGGGAGGCAGGGGTGCAGGGTGAGGGAGGCAGCAGGGTGAGGAGTCAGGGGGGGAGAGGCAGAGGGAGGGAGAGGCAGGAGGGGAGGAGGAGGCAGGGGTGCAGGGGGAGGAGCAGGGGTGAGGGAGGAGGGGGTGAGGGGAGAGAGGCAGGGTGAGGGAGGGGGAGGAGGGGGAGGGGAGGCAGGGGTAGGGAGGGAGGAGGCAGGGTGAGAGGCAGAGGGAGAGGCAGGGGGAGGTGAGGGGAGGAGAGGCAGGGTGAGGGGAGGAGGCAGGGGTGAGGGGAGAGGGTGGGGAGGGCAGCAGCAGGTGAGGGAGGGAGTGAGGGGGGGAGAGGCAGGGTGAGGGGCAGGGTGGGGGGGGAGGGAGGCAGGGAGGGGTGGGGGTCAGGGGGTGAGGGGAGAGGCAGAGTGAGGGAGAGTCAGGGGGGAGGGAGGGAGGTCAGGGGGGAGGAGGAGGGGAGGGAGAGGAGGGGTGAGGGGAGGAGGCAGGTGAGGGAGGCAGCAGGGTGAGGTGGGTCAGGTAGGGAGGGAGGGGAGGAGGCAGCAGGGTGAGAGGCAGGGTGAGGGAGACCCAGGGTGAGGGAGACCCAGGGTGAGGGAGGAGTCAGGGTGAGGGAGGGGCAGGGTGAGGGAGAACATTAAACCTACCTCCCCCTCGTACCTCCTGAGTAATAGCTCGTAATTCGGGTGGTTCTCGAGGGCCAAGCGGCGGGGGACACGATATGAAAAATAGGGAGGGAGGAAATGACTTAAAAATAGGGAGTAAATTGTTTAAAAAGTAGAGAGAGAGAGAGAGAGAGAGAGAGAGAGAGAGAAGTAAGAAGGATGATTAAACAATAGTTGTCCGTCTATCTATTTCAGAACAACAGACACCACATAAGTCCACGACCGTCCTCATCACCCCAATAGGCAAGAATACCTAACCTAACCTAACATAAGATCATAAGAATGGAGGAAACTGCAGCGGGCCTATTGGCCCATACTGGGCAGTCCCGTTTACACCCAACCCCTATTGCTCATAAGAACATAAGAAAATAAGGAGTCTGCAATAGGCCGGTTGGCCTGTGCATGGCAGCTTAATTTGTTTTCTTCACTATCTCTGAATAGAGTCGGTGCCTCGGGTATCATGTTAAAATTTTCGGTGGTGAAAACTGTTGAAAAATATTTATTCAAATTATTGCTCATTTCTCCGTCGTTATCAGTGAGCTCGCCGGTATCTGACTGTATTGGTCCAATCTTTTCTCGTGTTTTAGTTTGATACATTTGGTAGAATCCTTTGGGGTTTGTCTTCGCCTCGCTTGCTATCCTTACCTCATTATTCCTCTTGGCTTTCCTTATCTCGGTTTTAACCCTACTCGCCAATATCTTATAATAATCCTGGAGGTAAATTTCGCCACGCTTTATCCTTCTACCTACAGCCTTCCTTTGGCCAATGATGTTCTTTAAATAAATATTTATCCATTGCTGCGAGTCTTATCCTGCTCGGATATTATAAGAACTTTATCTATATCACCTTTATTGATTCATTTCACCCACTTAAATACTTCTATCATATCTACCCGCACTCTTCGTCTTTCTAGGGAATGCAAGATAAGTTTCTTAAACCTATCCTGATATGGAAGGATTCTAAGTCCCGGAATCATTTTCGTCATTCTTCGCTGCACCGACTCTAGTGAATTTATATCCATTCTATAATAGGGGCACCAGAACTGAACCGCATAATCGAGGTGAGGCCTGACTAGCGCAAGATATAGTTGCAATAAGACCTCTGCACTCTTGTTACTTACACTTCTAGATATAAAACCTAACCTAACCCATTTTCTATATTCTACGAGCTCTTTGCATGTTAGGTTAGGTTAGGTTACATGCGGATAACCTACCACATATTACGGATCTATTTCTACATTAATTTCCTTCACTATCCGGCATTGATCCGGTCGTTGGCTTTACTTACCCCAGGACGAGTGTGATGAACGCCGCCTCACGCCTCCACAATCATCCTGGGGGAAAAAATTAGGTTATAAATCATAGAAAATACATCACCTGGCAACCCTCAGTGTTTATGGGAGTGGCTAGTGGTGGTGGTGGTAGTGGTGGTGACGGTGGTAGTGGTGATGGTGCTAGTGGTGGTGGTGATGGTGGTAGTGGTGGTGGTGGTGACGGTGGTAGTGGTAGTGATGGTGGTAGTGGTGATTACGTGTACATAGTAGTGCTTTTGTGTACGTATGTCTGATTAGTACATGTACGTGAAACTCAAATGACAGTAGTGTACATGTGGAGTAGATACATACATACGTGGTGATGTGTACATGGTGGTATGTACGTGGGTGTAACATGTACGTAAACGTTAATGTAATACGGACGAGATTATCTATTACGTGACTGGTTTTTAATGAGTTTAGCTTCCATCGTTGGTGGTATTTATTTACGGGTTATGAAACAGTGATATGAATACCGAAATACAGAGAAAAATAGCTGTAATATGTTAGCTCTGTAAGGAGACAACACAAAGCTGTGAGATGCGTAAAATAGCTGAGATGCGTAAAATAGCTGTGAATGCGTAAGACAGATCTGTGAATGCGTAAAACAACTGTGAATGCGTAAAAATTTAAAAAATTATCAATAACTTGTAATCAACCAGTGTATTCACTTCCAGTAAATACTACTTCTTGCACTGTCACTATGTTGAAATGCACTGTAGTATGACCTTCTCCCCACCTAGTTATTATATATCATATTTGTATCACTTATGTTACTTGTATATTATTTGTAAATCAAGAAACCCATTCCCCAGTTATGTAACTGCATATTTTCAGCCTTCCGGCTGCCATGCTCTTTCAATAAACCGCTAATTATTATTATTATTATTATTATTATCATTACACACACACACACACACACACTAGACACACACACTAGACACACACACCCATCGTCTGGTGACTGGTGGCAACCCCTTCTTTGTTTACATTTTGCCATCAGCTGTAGAACCACAGGGCGTACGTCTTTAAAAATATATTACAGCATATTTTGACATTTTAAAGATATATATAAAGTCTTCTGTACCAATTTTGAATTTGATATTAATTAGATATTGATTTTGACGTTAGTACAGGAATAAATTGTTGGTAATTAATGTTGGCAAGTTGTTCCACCGGTTGCAACAAATGTTCCAACTATATTTAGCGTAAGAATTTCACCCCAGCTGGTCCCAACCCACGCATAATGACGTCACAGCTACTTATTACGGGAATGGCAGATGACTGGTTCTTTTAGGACAAACGTCATAGTCCTATCAAGTGATGGCGGGAGGTGATTGGATGTTTCTATGACGTCACAGCTACCTTTTGTGGGGATGGAAGCTGACAGGCCCGTGTGAGAATGACGTCACAGCTACCTTCTGTGGGGATGGAAGCTGACAGGCCCGTGTGAGGATGACGTCACAGCTACTGCGTGCGTGGGAGGAAGCTGACTGGTTCCTGAGACAACGTCCCTCGACTCAGCCATTACATAACTCTTACCTTTGTATTGAGGCGAAACAAACACTTCTCCCTCACCTACCTAACCTAACCTAACCTACACTATATTATTCTATAAGTCTCTATATTTCTACTATAGGAAAACATTGTAATATTATATAGAAAATAATAATACTCTCTTGTACATCAGGCAGGAGAGGCTATGACGTCATGGAGGGTAATACTGGACAGATATTACGGTAATAAAACAAATGAACAGCCCCCCCCCTCTCTCTCTCTCTCTTATTTACCTCCTCTTTCTCCTCGCTCTCTCCCTTTTCTCTCCTCTCTCCCCCCTTCTCTCCCCCCTCTCTCTCTCTCACTCGCTTTCATGGTACCTAGAAACTGATCTACTCATAAGCCGAGGATCCTATAGGCCTATGGGGAGGGTTGACTAACTAGGCCTACTGCAACGGGGTTGATTGTCATGGAGGGAAAGGGGAAAAAAAGCCTAATTGTATAAATGAAAAAAAATTATACGTCCGAGGTCGGGAGAGGGGGGAAGGTAGGGGGTAGGGGAGGGGGGTTATTTTTTCTTGGTAGAGGGCAATGACCTGGTTGACCCAGTAACAGGGAACAAGGGTGAACAGGTGCACACACATACATACACACATACACATACATACATACATACATACATACATACATACATACATACACATATATGCCATACATATACAGAAACGCACACACATAAATGCACATACACACACAAACGTACATACAGAGAAACATACACACATACACACACACATACAGACACGCATGAGGGAACAGGGTCATTTGGGAGGGTGATGAGGGGGTGAGGAGGGTGAGGGGGAGTGAGGGGGGTGAGGGGGGGTGAGGGGAGGGTGAGGGAGGGGTGAGGGGGTACTAGGGTAATGAGAACAGTGTACTGACGTGAGAGTGTGTCACGAACTGTAGTACTGACCCCCCCCCTCCACACGAGAGAGAGAGAGAGAGAAGCAAAAAACACAGATAGGAAGACTAAACTAAACGCAACGAGAAGGAAGACAGACAGACAATTAGATACCTCTCGAGGAGACCTAACCTAACCTAACCTAACCATACCATCAGGTAAACTACATTAACTTGTACACCTGAGCTAACTAATCCTAACAGGTAAAAATAATTAAACACAGGTAAACATCCACAGAAAACAGACAGGTAAATCAAATTAGACGGATAAAGACAGGTAGGTAAACTCGACCCTCTTCTGTCCATACACACATCTTCACTACATCTCCATATATCCTGTCGTTTAATCCAACACCTTAGCTAATCTTAATCAAACTCCCTATTGGCACGAGGATCTGTTTATTCAGGATTAAACCCCCTTCAGTGGCGCCCTCTATCCATACACTGTTGACGTTTCTGATGTTTATACTCCTGATGCGATAAAGAGGCTCAGTTTGGATCGTCTTTTGTTTACGTTTCAGGAGTCTATAGTTTTTATCTATTTGTTTTGAATGTTAGGATAGATTCACACGCACACACACACGCACACGCACATACGCCCGCACGCACGCACACACACACACACGAATTCAAAGTAAAATGACACATAAAATGAAGAAAGATAGTATGGCTATTATGGTGTGGCTGGCATGGTGTGGCTGTCACGGTGTGGTTGGTAGTGTCTTCTGGTCTGACTTGACTGACGTATCATGGAGGAGAGAGGGAGTATGGAGGAGGGGGTGAATGAATGGTAGCATTGATTTATTGGAGAAATTACTGTAACCTGTACCCTGTAACCTGTACCTGTAACCTGTACCCTGTAACCTGTACCCTGTAACCTGTACCCTGTAACCTGTACCCTGTAACCTGTACCTGTAACCTGTACCTGTAACCTGTACCCTGTAACCTGTACCTGTAACCTGTACCTGTAACTTTGCCTTTGAATGAATGGAATGAAACAAAATGAAAATAGAAATAATAATAAGCGTAAGAGAGAGAGAGAGAGAGAGAGAGAGAATATCACACGACTTGGGCAGCTTCTGGCAGTTGGACTACCGCCAGGTGGTGACCCCCTGATGAGCCGGTGCCAGCTGGTGAGTTAAAAGAGGAGGAGGAAGGAGGAGGAGGAAGGGGTGGGAGGGAAAGAAAGGAAAAGGAGGAGGGGTAGGGTGGGGGGAAAGGAAAGAATGGGAGAAAAAAAGAAAGAACAACAGGGGAGGGGGTAGTGAGGGAGGTAAGAGGAAAGGAGGAAGAGGCCGAGGTGGATATAGCTCTCATCCTGTCTAAGGGCCGATGGTTCAAGTCCCCAGGGCGCCCCCTATCCCTCAGCCATTAATTGGTTACATAACGCTGACAAATTGGCTTAATTATTGTGTGTGTGTGGAGGGGGGTCATTATCTAAACACCACCACTAATTACACCCATCTACCTGTCCTCGCCTTAATCTAGTAATATCAAGACTTTCCAGAGGTCACAGAGAGGTCAAAGGTAGCAGAGGTCAAAGTAACAGAGAGGTCAAGAGTAGCACAGAGTCAAAGGTAGCACAGAGAGGTCAAAAGGTAACAGAGGTCAGGAGTCACATAAAGGTCAAAAGATAACAGAGAGGTCAAAAGAGTCAATAGGGAGGTTAGGTTAGATTAGATTCATGTGTATCTTTAACTTGGAATAAATATAAACATAGTTTTAATCGTCATGACTATATAGCATATATTGGGTCAGTCACCCCCTCTCTCTCTCTCTCTCTCTCTGTAACCTGACATGGGAATTACTTAATGGTTGTGTCGGAGGTAGAAAGGGCCGCTGGGGAGTAATGTGTGGTTGATGGCTTGCTGGTGGTGACGTCACTTCAGCTTAAGTTAACCTAACCTAACCTCACTTAACCTGGAGGCTGAATCTGAGGTGTGTGTGTGTGTGTGTGTGTGTGTGTGTGTGTTGTTTACATCACTCAGCTCCTCGTAAACACCATAAAGCACAATAACACACCATAACACACCATAAAACACAAACACCATCATTCCCGCCAAGGACAAAAATAATCTCAATCTCCCTTACATAACTATAGTCTCTCTCTCTCTCTCTCTCTCTCTCTCTCTCTCTCTCTCTCTCTCTCTCTCTCTCTCCCCTCTGTGAGCTAGAGGGCAGAGGTGGCATACTTGGCACTTGTTGGCACCCGTTGGCACCCCCTACAGAGAGAGAGAGAGAGAGAGAGAGAGAGAGAGAGAGAGAGAGAGAGAGATATTATTTGTCTTCTCTTGGTATAAATTTAAAGAAAAAAAAAGCCAAGCCATCTTATGTTATTTTTTTCATATACCTTAATATAAAGTTGGGTATTATTAAACACCTTTGTAATTAACAGGTAAATATTAACGTAGGGTATTTATGAGGTGTTGAGAATTTACATTATAGTACAGGTTAAGTTACGGACGGTGTTAATGAGGTATTCTGAGTTGGGGGGGGGGTGAGTCATGGCACAGTTTGGCACCTTTACCGTATAAGTGAGTGAGAGGGAGGGAGGGAGGAGGAGGAGGAGGAGGAGGAGTTAGGGGACTCTTACCCTTCACTTTCACCTTAACCCCCATGCCCTCCTTTCCTCCCTCCTTACCATCAACACGACTTGATTAGACCCGTGGGCTCTCTCTCTCTCTCTCTCTTTCTCTCTCTTTAGTCTATTTTTTCTCGTTTATTCCCCTTTTCTTCCTCCTCCTTCTCTCCCTCCCCCTTCCATCCTTCTCCCCTCTTCCTTTTCCCTCTGTCAGATTCCTACCACTATCCCCCTACCTCCCCTCTTTATCCTCCCCCTTTACTTTGGCATTCCCTCCCTTCCTCGTCTCTCCCTTGGCCTTTTCTCTCCCCTCTCCTACTCTCCTATCCTTCTACTCACTCAACCTTCCCTCCTTTCTCCTCTACCCTCCCCCCTCCTCAACCACCCCTCTCTCTCTCTCATCACCTGCGTCCTCATTCAGATCCACGTGGTATAAAATTACACCTTACACACCTCCTTTACCTCCTCCTCCTCCCCCCATGCGTCACAGTACCCCCCACGCGCCTCCAGTACTTAACACAGGTCAATAGTGTCAAAAATTCCTGTCAGTTTTGTGCGAGATTATTATTATTAGTGTTATTTTGGTGTTTTGTTATGTTGAGTTGGTGAACACGACTATAACATTACGAACCAGATAAATATTGAAGAATAACAGCCATAACATCAAGAACATCCCAAAAAAAAAAAAAATAAATAAAATAAAATTCCCAAGATTCTTCAATAATCTTTAATTTATTTAACCTCTCACATATAGATAACAAATCACTCCTCCTAAGGTGTAAAGTCAAGGTGGAATTTCGACGTCATATTGAAATCTGTTTCATTGAGCAGGTGAGCCAATTAAGGAGTTTGTCACACCTGGTGTTAGTGAGACCGCCTGATGTGGTAACACCTGAGAGCTTGGCGGGCGCCCAGTGACTTAATTACAGGCAAGGTCGAGGGAATGATTATGTGATTGGTAACACTGGCGGCGAAAATTATTATTATAATAATAATAATGATGATGATGATGATGACAATAATAATAACTTTCTCTACCTCCCTCCCCCTCCCCCCCCCACACACACACTACTTTGCTGTCCCTGGGAATCGAGTATGACGATCATCCAGCTATGATACAATGATATGAGTTATTAGGGATGTCGCCTTCATTGGTGAGCTCTGAGGTGACTAAAGAGGCCGATACGGGACCGCCAGAGTAGTTCACAGATGTTGCACATGTGGAGGGCTACATCTAGTGCGGGAGGGGCGGCGGCAGCATCTTTCCGGCGTTGGCGCTTGTCTGCCCTCGTTTGCAGTCGGGCTAACTCGAAAATATTGACACCTTGTGTGGTGCTCCCCCAAGCGTTACGGTGTGGAGTAATCGTCTCCCAGGTGAGGGGGTCGATTTGGCACCTCTTCAGGTTTGTCTTGAGACTATCCTTATACCTTTTCAGTTGCCTGCCGGCGTTACGTTTACTATTCGTTAGGTGACTGTAAAG
>NW_024725586.1:672500-685000 GCF_018991925.1 Homarus americanus | reverse complement strand
CCCTCGATAACACAAGACTCACTATCACCTGTTATCATCTCCTCACACTCTCTCAGGCCCTCACAGCGCTCAAGACTTACTCCTGACGATGCAAAAGTTATCACATATCAACAGTGTTATTCACCTCAGCCACATAAATAACTTCCCTTGTATTTTGATAACAATTGTCTACGTAAATTTTGGTCTTATTTTAAAAAAGTTATTAGTATTCAAAGTTTAAATAATATAAATTGTGTTTATACTTTTATTTATTTTGTTATTTGTAAATTTAATACGTAACCTGTGTCTAAGACTTTCGTTCACCGACGCGATAAATATGGGTTATGAACGAGAGATTTTGTGTTTATGTAATTTAATTTCTTTCTTTTCGAGTTATATAACAGATAGAAAAATACTTATTATCTAGTTTATCTATTTTTAGTGATAGTCGAATAGGCATTTTATCGTCTAGTTACTAAAATCTGATAAATATTACATAAATATTCCAAAACACACAACCAGGCTTCTAGACCAGCCAATAGGAATCGTCTAAGTGTAAATTAGGACAAAGTGATTGGCTGGATAAGAATAACACCCGTGTAAACACCGTGCTTCAGAGAGTTCCATGAAATACCTTACAATATCAGCTTATTGGTGAGGTGGTGGGATTCGCTAATCACTTCAGAGGTGATTAAGTGATTGGAACAACGAATCTTTTACATTATCAAATTATATCTAAGACTTTACCTCTAAGACAAATGAATGAAATAGTTGGTTGAGTGTTGGGGTCACCTGAAGATTACCCCCCCCCCACTGCCACCCCTAATATATTCTACCTGATGATTAAACACCTAACGCCATCGGGGGTGTTAGGTTAGGTTAGGTTAGGGCATAGGGTTAGGCTTGATTAATCTTAAGGAGAAATAAACTAGGAAGGGAAGGAAGGAGAGAGAGAGAGAGAGAGAGAGAGAGAGAGAGAGAGAGAGAGAGAGAGAGAGAGAGAGAGAGAGAGAGAGAGAGAGAGAGAGAGAGATCTGGCTGGTCTTCAGTAAACAAACTTATTTATCTCCTATAGAGACACTGAGATAGAGAGATATAGGTTAACCCCTTGAGGACGATGAAATAAGCACACACACACACACACACACACACACACACACACACACACACAATACTGTCATCATCATCAATACGACACACACACACACACAGTACAGGTGAATAGTGTGTGTTTGTCAGTAACTATGAATAAAAAAAGGCTTCAATCCGATGTGCTATTATGTGATTATTATAAGAACTCGGAAGGTAAGCTTTTGTGAGTGGTTAGACGCTATTGTTTCGGTAATAATAGCTGCGGCCTTTTATTCTATTGAGGACTACTTTTGTTGTGGTGTATAATTCTTTTTAACGATAGATTGACCTCTATTCTGAAGTTTGGGGTCAAGGTCATAGGTCACGGTGTTTACTGGAGGGATTTTAGGCGCGCGCGCGCGCGCGTGTGTGTGTGTGTGTGTGTGTGTGTGTGTGTGTGTGTGTGTGTGTAACTACTGTATTCTCCAAAATATTTTCACCAGTATGTATGTATGTATGTATGTATGTATGTATGTATGTATGTACGTCCCTCGAGTACAATTTGGTCACCATCATCAATATCTCGCCGCCTCAGTTGATACACTCACAACACCTAACCTAACCTAACCTAACCTAACCTAACCTAACCTAACCTTCTCACGGGATTTCCTAAGACTGATCATCACAGCCCAAGGTTCGATTCCCTCCCCCCGAGGTAAACGACCTAGAGGATTAAGTCTCACGCCCTGACCAGAGTGCTGGAGAGAGAGAGAGAGAGAGAGAGAGAGAGAGAGAGAGAGAGATGTTATCACAAAAACACAACAACAATATAATTTGCGCGTCTCTATCTCTCAAGAAGTTGTTGGCTCTTCCTATCTCCACATCATCTCCTATCTTTATCTCTCAATCTCTATCTCCCAGTCTCCATCTCCCCATCTCAGTCTCCCAGTCTCCCTATCTCCAGTCTCCCAGTCTCCCTTTAGTCTCAGTCTCCCAGTCTCCCCAACAACAGAGACATAGCTGTAACATCATGATTTATTTATCTTTCCCTATATTTTTTCTGGCGGGAAAAATATCTAGGAGGAAAAAATGATGATTATACGGCCTGGAAGCTGAGGAGGGTGAGGGGGGGTGGATAGAGGGGGTAAGACATACTGGGACTTGAGACCAATGACCCTAGACCAATGACCTAAGACCGATGACTCTAAGACCAATGACTGAATTATTGACCTCCGAAGACAAAGACCAAAAAAATTTTCCAACGCCCAACCACTCCACATCTACTTTTTAACATCAAAACAAATGAATAACAAAAACAAATGAATAACAAAAACAAATGAATAACAAAAACAAATGAATAACAAAAACAAATGAATAACAAAAACAAATGAATAACAAAAACAAATGAATAACAACAACAAAAATAACAAAAACAAATGAATAATAAAAAACAAATGAATAACAAAAACAAATGAATAAAAAAAATGAATATTGAATAACAAAAACAAATGAATAACAAAAACAAATGAATAACAAAAACGAATGAATAACAAAAACAAAATGAATAACAAAAACAAATGAATAACAAAAACAAATGAATAACAACAACAAATGAATAACTAAAACAAATGAATAACAAAACAAATGAATAACAAAAACAAATGGATATCAAAAACAAATGAATAACAAAAACAAATGGTAACAACAACATTTATCTTTTCCCCAAAACAAAAACAAAACAGTATCGACAAAAATTCACTTACCATATTTTTTCTTGTTTTATTTTCTGTTTGATCAAGATTTATTACTGTAAGGACACACACACATACACACACACACACATACAGAGACGAATCATGTGTGTATGTGTGTGTGTGTGTCAGTTTTAGAGACCGTCAAAGACATTACTTGTATTAGGTCTTACGATGGTTCCAATATTTCACGTGAATTTAAGCTTTAGTTAGATATAATAATACAAATAATAATAATAATAATAATAATCTACAAGAAAGAAGAATAGAGAGAGTGAGAGAAGGAGAGAGAAGGAGAGAGAGGGAAGGAGAGAGAGAAGGATGGGGAGGAGAAAGGAGAGAGAAGGAAGGAAAGGAGAGGGTAAGAAGATGGAGGAAGAAGAAAGGAAAGAAAAGGAAGGAAGGAAGGTAGGAAGGAGGAAGGAAGGAAGGGAAGAAGGAAGGGAAGGAAGGGAAGGAAGGAAGGAAGGAATCACCCTAGAAGACTAAAAGAACAACAAGACTCCTCGTACTAAAATATCCCTGATTTAAATTATTTCCCCATGTGAACTTTTCCTCCTACTCACTGTCAGATTACCACCACCAACGACTACATTCCTCCCTAAGAGTGTGTGGGGGAGGTGTTTATTTCCCTAGTTATCTAAGCACTCACCATACAGGGTTTTCCCCTCCACCAGACATCAATTTATTTCCTCGTAGTTATTTTCTTACTCTCTGAAAATGTCTTCCTTAGAAGCTATTTTTACCCCAATAAATAGAACAACTTTTTTTTTCGTCTCTTTCAAGGGGTAGGGGGTGGTTGGAAATTGGTTGGGGGAGGTGGTTGGGGGGGTGGTTGGAGGGGGGTGGTTGGTGTTGTTGTTTGAATTGGTTGGGGGTTTTGGTGGTTGGTGGGTGGTTGGTGGGTGGTTGAAATTGGTTAGAGGTGGTTAGGGGGTGGTTGGGGGGTTGGTTGGGGTTGGTTTGGGGGGTGGTTTGGGGTGGTTGGGGTGGTTTAGGGTGGTTGGAATTGGTTGGGGGGGTGGTTGGGGGTGGTTTGAGAATTGGTTAGGGGTGGTTGGGGGTGGTTGGGGGTGTGGTTTGGGGGGTGGTTTGGGGTAAGTCAATGAAGCTTGTGAGTTAGGTTTGTGTTATTGTTTTTGTTTTTGTTTTATTATTATTATTAGTATCTTGTTGTTGATGGGGCGTAAAAGTCACACACATATATATATATATATATATATATATATATATATATATATATATATATATATATATATATATATATATATATATATTTTATTTATTTATTTATATATATATATATATAAATATATATATATATATATATATATATATATATATATATATATATATATCTTTTATTATATCAATGGTTGTAAATTAACTAACTTGGTGACTATGTTCACATCAGGTAATTGACATCAAGGTAAAACTAATTGTTAATCCCTGAGCTACACCTGGGTTAATGGCTCCAGATCTCCTACATCTCACTGGGTTAAAAATAGGGGATAATAGAAATATTTAAGTAAACAAACATCCTGGGATAAAAAAAAGACCTTAGTAGCTTCTGACCAATCACAAGACGGTATTGTTGTGGGGAAATCCTTTATATAGATTTTCTGGTAGTAATATGCTCCTTCCTCACCACTTCTCTCTCCTCTAACACCACCAGATGGCTCCTTCCACCAACAAGAGGCAAGTTATCTTCAGAATAGTCGGCCCTCTCTCTCTCTCTCTCTCTCTCTCTCTCTCTCTCTTCTCTCTCTCTCTCTCTCGTTTGTATTTAGTGAAGATGGTGCCTTTAATGCAAGCCCAGTTGGCACTGGGGAGGGTGGGAGAGAGGAGGGAAGGAGGGAGGATAGTGGTGAGGGAGGGAAGGAGGGAGGGAGGGAGGTTGAGGAGGAGGATGTTGGCACTGAGGGGGTGAAAGGATGTTAGCAATCAGGGGAGGGCACAGTTGCTTTTACTGTTGGGGCCCTCAGGTGACACGTGGCTCTGGGCACAGATGTATAAACCTGGGATCACACACACACACACACCACACACCACCCACACACACACACACACACACACACACACACACACACACACACACACACACACACACACACACACACACACACACACACACACACACACACACACACACACACACACACACACACACACACACACACACACACACCTTTGTCCTTCTCTCTAGTCTCTCTTCCTCCTTCTCTCTCTCCATTCCCTTCTGCCCTTTCTCCATCGTTACTTTCCTCTCCTCCTCCCCGTCTTCTCAAACACTCATGGTTAAGATACGAGAAAAATCACTAACACAATACAGCCCCCGGGGATAAGGTGGCCATAAGTTCCCAAGGGCTCTACCATAACAAACTCGTGAGATAGAATATTATTTGAAGAATGTTTGAGTATTGGACTTGTGGTTTGAGTGACAATACCTATTTCATGTTTTGATTGCCTTGTTAACGTCGCTAATGATGCTCTTATGCGGTTTTGGGTGTAATTACTTGGCCCATTGGTTTTTGATTCTCTTGTGCGCATCTGAAATATTTGCAGATTTTGTAAAGGATATATACAGTGTGTGTGTGTGTGTATATGTATGATAATTTATCGCATTAAAGAACTCATCCGAGTGAAGTTACTATCAGGGTGGTGAGATAATTATTACAATTAGAATAGAGTTACAGAGTAGTGGGACTGTATACCCTGAGTTCAAAACTTTAAAACTTCAAAAGTTTGGCTTGAGTAAACAATACATCTAAATGTGTCTTTAATCAAAACTCTGTCAGCATTGGGGTTTTGTTCCTAATTAAAGCAATACATTGACCAGGTAAATGCTAATTAGCTCATGGGTGAGGCTGAAACATCTGGGGTAACATCATAAGTAATTCCATAATTTTTCTCGATTCTACCCCTTCCACACCTCATCCCCACACCCTCACACCCTACCCCACACCCAACAATTTACCCACCCCAGCACCTCGCACCTCCAACACCCACACACACACCCCAAACACCCTACACATCCCACCGTCCCCTTTTCCCTCATCCACCCCCACCCCTACACACCCACCACCTCATCACCCCCACACCCCTACACCCCCACCCACCCCAACACACCCCACACCCCACCCGACCTCACAGCCACCATTACAGATTCACTTTTTCTTCTTTACACTAGTTGTTCATTATTGGCACAGACAATAGTAATCTATACCAGCAGCTCAGACCTCAATTCCTTGATGGGCACCTGACACTGGGTTTTCTAGAGTCGGGACCTGGGTAATACTGTAATTGACATAGCCTTGAAAGCCACGACGATCTTTCACAGAAGGAGCTTGTTGAACTTGGATCCTGTACGTTGGTAATGGTTTCTCAAGCGAGAACAAATACTAAATTCTGGTTCCCGGTTATTGTTGAGTGAAAACAACTGGAGAAACCACATACAAGCCATTCTGAAAGTAAAGTCAATAAACAGTGTGGTCACACTCACGTCACTCACTCTCACAACAATGAAAGAATGTCATGATCTTGTTTCAACACCTGATACACTGTATACACTATTTGAGGGGGCAGGGGGGGCTCTGGCTCTTCAAAAACACAATCCTGGTTACTGCTAAAGGGATTGTACGGACAATGATGCTTGAAAAAAAAAACAGATCACTGAAACGAAAAATTTGCTAAAATAAAAATGTTAAAATTCGAAGATATTAACACTATTGCTGTGCCCTCTTTGTTTAAAATCTATTCAATCACTTGCTTGGCAATATTTGCAGTTCGGAATAATCGGAGATGCAACAGGAGCTTGAGCTGCTAAGACCACCCCATGCTCTATCTCGGTCCCAGACTTCCGCAAATATCATGGTGTGAAGGTTTGGAACAACTTTACCCCACCCATCCAGCAAGGGTACGCTCTTCCTTTAAATCACCTCTTAAAAATATCTATTGTCTAATTGGCATTCTTGTAACACCTATATATACAGTACATGCTTGTATTGTATCATCAAAGGCGTTTTATCGGAAATTATCATAAATAGATGAAATTTCATTGCAATAAATGAATTTGCCAGCTAGACATAATCTGGCAGCTGTCCTCTTGTTCAACCTTAATACTATGGTGAGGTTGTATACTGCTCCCCTTTCTCTTATGTTTTAAGTTTCACCCTTATTTATGTACTAAACTATAATAATAGAAAAATACTAAAATAAGATAAAAGAATAAATAAATAAAACAATAAATATTGAAGTGATAGCCATTGTGTATTGTTAGCTTCTACCAGATGATACTAAGTGTTTATAGCCTTCCTTGAGATAAATGTACAGTATATATCAGGTGCCACAAAGAGAGCTCAGGTTCTCAACTGTCTCAGCCATATTAATAGTGTTATTGCTATCCTCTTTCCATCTGTGTTTTCTGGCTAAATTTACTGTTTCAATTCATTCAATTAAATTCAGAGCTTCCTGATACCTGTAAAGTGTTTGATATTTATCTACAGTATAAGTAATAAAATTAACAAGTTTAGTATAGAACAGTACAAAGATCATATTAGTTGATTCAGTGTGTTGATGAATAACCCCCTCCCACCTTCCTCCATCCCGTCCTGGCCTCAGATCTTTACCAGGCCTACTGGTAGCCCTAATAATGTGTGTGTGTGTGTGTGTGTGTGTGTGTGTGTGTGTGTGTGTGTGTCTGTGTGTGTGTGCTGTGTGTGTGTTAATTAACTTGGTAGGGTTGGAATATTGTGTAGTGTGGTGTAGTGTAGTTATTATAGTGATGGTGGTAGTTGTTTAGTGGTGGTGATGGTGGTAGTTAAGGTGTGTGGTGGTGGATGTAGTGATGGTGGTGGTAGTGATGGTGGTAGTGATGATGGTGGTAGTTAAGATGTGTGGTGATGGTGGTAGTGATGATGGTGGTAGTGATGATGGTGGTAGTGATGGTGGTGGTAGTTAAGATGTGTGGTGGTAGTTAAGATGTGTGATGGTAGTAGCGATGATGGTGGTAGTGATGATGGTGGTAGTTAAGATGCGTGGTGATGGTGGTAGTGATGATGGTGGTAGTTAAGATGCATGGTGATGGTGGTAGTGATGATGGTGGTAGTGATGGTGGTGGTAGTTAAGATGTGTGGTGGTAGTTAAGATGTGTGGTGATGGTGGTAGTGATGATGGTGGTAGTGATGGTGGTGGTAGTTAAGATGTGTGGTGATGGTGGTAGTGATGATGGTGGTAGTGATGTAGTAGTGATGATGGTGGTGGAAGTTAAGGAGATGCGTGGTGATGGTGGTAGTGATGATGATGGTAGTGATGGTGGTGGTGGTAGTTAAGATGTCTGGTGGTGGCTGTAGTGATGGTGGTTGTAGTGATGGTGGTTGTAGTGATGGTGGTGGGTAGTGATGATGGTGGTAGTGATGGTGGTTGTAGTGATGATGGTGGTAGTGATGGTGGTGGTAGTTAAGACGTGTGGTGATGGTGGTAATGATGATGGTGGTAGTTAAGATGCATGGTGATGGTGGTAGTGATGATGGTGGTAGTGATGGTGGTGGTAGTTAAGATGTGTGGTGGTAGTGATGATGGTGCAGTATCTGGGTCAACCATACCCTCTCATGCGCCCTCCTACAGGAAAGGAAGGAGAGATTGACGGAGGAGAAGGAGAAGGAGGAGGAAGGTGCATGGGACAGATGCCAACAGACCTATTCACCCCATCTTGGAGGAGGAGTCAGCTGGTGTCCCCCTATCCCCCCTCCCTCCTCTCCCCCACCCCCCTCCCCCCGACAGAGACCATCTACCCGTGGGTCGTCAGTGAAGGCATAAACGCACCATAAAAAACGTACCCGGTCCTTCCCTTGGCTCAGAGCACCCTATTGGTCGGCCCTTCTCCAGCCTTACCTACCCCCTAACCCCTTCCCTTCCCTCTCCTCATCCCCTCCCCCCCCTCCATCCCTCTCCCCACTCCCTCCCACACCCCCCTTAACGAGAGGAAGAGGGGGGGGGGGTAAAGGTCGCTGGCATACAGAATAGGTTGAGAAAAGAGATAAGAATGTACCTACGTGTGAGAGTACTTGCCAGAGTACAGGAGGAGAGTACTACTGGGTCTCCGTACCATCACCCCCCCCCTCCCACACCCCTTACCTGTGTCATCTTACCTGTATGTATCACTAATTAGGGTACACATAATTTTGTATTGAATTTGTTTTATCTATCTATCTATCTATCTATCTATCTATCTAATCATGTTAATTAAAACTTATCTTAACTTAACATCTAACTTATTAACAAAATGATTAAAGATAATATTTTATTTTTTATCTTTTAAAAATAAATATTTTGCGTGATATAAATTTTAAGGAATTTATAATTATTATCAAAATTTTATGTATTAGTAAGAATAAATTAGTTGAGTTGATTTATTCCAATTTGTTTTAGTAGTGATGGTGAGGTGATGGTTACGTTAACACATAGTTATCACCATCATTATCACCCTCATTATTACCATCATCATCACCCTCATTATCACCATCATTATCACCATCATTATCACCATCATCATCACCATCATTATCACCATCATCATCACCATCATTATCACCATCATTATCACCATCATTATCACCATCATCATCACCCTCATTATCACCACCATCATCACCATCATTATCACCATCATTATCACCATCATCATCACCCTCATTATCACCACCATCATCACCATCATTATCACCATCATTATCACCACCATCATCACCATCATTATCACCATCATTATCATCATCACCACCATCATCACCACACTACCATCACCACTTACACCACCACCTCCACGGACGCACTGTGAAGAAACGACAAATAACAAGAGGAAAAAAAGACGAAAAAGACGAAAAAAGACGAAAAAAGCCAAAAAAAAGACGAAAAAAGACGAAAAAAGACGAAAAAAAGACGAAAAAGACGAAAAAAGACGAAAACGAAAAGGACGATAAAAACGAAAAAATATACAAATAAAAAAGAAACGAAAAAAATACTAAAAAAAGACAAAACTACAAAAAAATAACTAAAAATAAACTACTGTACAAATTAACACGAAAAAAGACGAAAAATAAGAGTTCATCCTCCTTTTATTTTTCAGTTCTCCGGTAAAAAAAAAATAGACAAATCATTAACTCAGGTGGGAAACTCTAGTGCTATGTGGCAACTCCTAATTAATGACGGCACAAGTACAAGGGATCGTCCGTGTAAATAGAATGTTATCGTTTTATTTATTTTTTGGTTAGGTTAAGTTAGGTTAGGTTAGGTTAGGTTAGGTTAAGTTAGGTTTGGTTTGGTTATGTTTTGGTTGAGCAGGTTAGGTTTGGTTTCGGATTTAGAGTTAAGTTTGGTTTGGTTTGGTTAGGTGGTTTTGTTCTAATATAACAAGTTTGTTTTTTGATACATACCTTACATACACATACCTTTTATACATACATACATACATGCATACATACACACATACACTTCATACATACATACATACATACATACATTTTCTCTGTTTTATGTTTTCCGGAAGTTTCATATAAGTGTCACATACTATTCTTAAATATTATGAGTAGTGTCTCTGTCTGTCTGTCTGTCTGTCTATCCTATCTGTCTGTCTGTCTTCCTCAGGTCATCTAAACTTAATTTTTTGCTAATTTAATATTCAGGGTGTGTGTGTGTGTGTGTGTGTGTGTGTGTGTGTGTGTGTGTGTGTGACGGACGGACGGACAGACGAAGAAAGGGAGAAAGGAAGGAGACAAAATACAGAAAAAGAAAAGAGAGAGAGAGAGAGAGAGAGAGAGAGAGAGACCAAACATGAACTGAACTTGTTAATGAACCGCCGAACTTAATTAAAAGAAGTTGGATAAGTTTCCTCCAAGCAATAAGGTTGACTGTTAATAGGTGAGCATCTCTCTGGGTACACCTGACCTGACCTGACCTGACCTAACCTAACCTGACCTGACCTGACCTGACCTAACCTAAAAAAGACGAACTCAAGAAAATAAGGAGACTTTGCATGGCAGCTCCTGTCGAGAGTTACTACCACTCTCTATCATCCATGAATCTATCTAGCCTCCTTTTAAAACTTTCCAGCGTTCCAGCACTTACTACAAAGTTGCTAAGCTTGTTCCACTCGTCCACCACCCTATTTGTGAACCAGTTCCTTCCTATCTCCCTCCTAAACTTATCCAACTTGAATCCGTTGCTCCGAGTCCTATCCTGCTCGGATATTATAAGAACTTTATCTATATCACCTTTATTGATTCCTTTCACCCACTTAAATACTTCTATCATATCTCCCCGCACTCTTCGTCTTTCTAGGGAATGCAAGATAAGTTTCTTTAACCTGTCCTGATATGGAAGGTTTCTAAGTCCCGGAATCATTTTCGTCATTCTTCGCTGCACCGACTCTAGTGAATTTATATCCATTCTATAATAGGGGCACCAGAACTGAACCGCATAATCGAGGTGTGGCCTGACTAGCCCAAGATATAGTTGCAATAAGACCTCTGCACTCTTGTTACTTACACTTCTAGATATAAAACCCAGTACTCTGCCTTATTTCGAACATTAACGCACTGTTTTCTAGGCCGTAGGTCCGGGCTTACAAGTACCCCTAGGTCTCTTTCACAAGTCGACTTCTCTAGGATGATGTTGTTAAGGCTGTATACATTGACAGTATTTGTTCTTCCAAAATTAAGTACGCTGCACTTGCTGGTGTTGAATTTCATTTGCCATTTTTCTGACAAATGAATGTATGTACAATATGTATGTATGTATGTATGTATGTATGTATGTATGTATGTATGTATGTCTCCCCTCATTTTAGACAACAGCAGACAATCAACAATTCCTTCCCCTTTGACTCTTCCTCCCCCTTTGACTCATCCTCCCCCTTTGACTCACCTCACCCCCTTTGACTCTTCTCACCCCCTTTGACTCACCTCACCCCCTTTGACTCTTCCTCCCCATTTGACTCTTCCTCCCCCTTTGACTCATCCTCCCCCTTTGACTCAACCCATTAGGGATTCAGGGCGAAGGATTCTCAAAAAAATTCCTTCAACTCAGACCTCACCTTTATCACGACAGGTAGAAGAGGTGTTAATTAGGTCACCGTATACGAGGAGGTGCCAAGGTAGCGGTCAATATGTCGTAGGAAACACGTCAAGACTCTACCTTAATTTGGTGTCTTGGTTAAATAGGAATTTATGAGTGAAAATACAGAAGGGGGCCATGGTAGGTGGTGGAGGGGAAGGAGAAGGAGGAAGGATGGAGGAAGAAAGGAAGATGAGGAGGAGGAAGAGAAGATGGTGAAGGAGGAAGAGGTGGAAGGAAGAAGAGGAGGAGGAGGAGATGGTGGATGAGGAAGAGAAGGAAGTGTGTGTGTGTGTGTGTGTGTGTGTGTGTGTGTGTGTGTGTGTGTGTGTGTGTGTGTGTGTGGAGGTGTGTGTGTGTGTTTTGAAGTGATATTTGTCTATTACATATTAATAGCCGTAGCCAACACACGCCTACCTACCTACCGTCAGCAGCCCCGTCAGCCCCGTCAGCCCCGTCAGCCCCGTCAGCCACTAAAGTATCTACCAAGAGTTAGTCTGTACCTCTTCATCTGTGTGGTACCTTAACATTCACCATATTTACCTGCAGAGTATTATCACCATTATTAATTAACACCCCTCCCCCACC
>NW_024725586.1:637500-670000 GCF_018991925.1 Homarus americanus | reverse complement strand
ATAGGACATGGCAATGATGTCAAAGAGAGAAAGCGTAGGTGTTGTGGGCGTGTGGCGTGTGTGGGCGTCATCTTCATCTGATGTCACCATGGCCTCAACTGTGCTCACGGGGGGGCGAGTGGGGTAAAGGCGGGGGGTGTGTGGCGGGGGGTGGCGGGGGGTGGCGGGGGGTGGAGGTGGAGGGGCTGTCAAGACTTACACACGGACCGCATTATCCCAACACACCAACACACTCTGCCAACACACACTTCCACCAACACACTACAACACACTCTGCCAACACACACCACCAACACACTCACCAAACACACTCACCAACACACTCACCACACACTCGCCAACACACTCACCAACACACTACTCAACACACTCGCCAACACACTCTGCCAACACATCACCAACACACTCGCTAACACATCACCAACATCTTCACCAACACACTCACCAACACACTCACCAACACACATACAGACTAACGTAAGGAGAGGGGGGGGGGGTTGACGGCGGCCATCTTGAAACACTAAAACTGGCCAACCAAGACGGTCATTGTTTACATAGTGTGGCCCAGCTGACGTCCCTTCCCGTCAGACGAGTCAGCTGATCTGTCTGTCTGGATCACTGTCTGTCAGTCTGTCTTCAGTTTCCCTATTTTATGCCTTGATGCCTGTCTGTTTGTCTGTCTGTCTGTCTGTCTGTCTGTCTGTCTGTTTCTATGTATATGTGTTAATGAGTTTGCCTGTCAGAGTGTGTGTGTGTGTGTGTGTGTGTGTGTGTGTGTGTGTGTGTGTGTGTGTGTGTGTGTGTGTGTGTGTGATGTATTAAGACGCCAGCTGGGATTTCTGAATACACTTACGATCCTTACAGTCAGCCAGTCAGCCAGCCAGTCAGTCAGTCAGTCAGCCAGCCAGTCAGTCAGTCAGTCAGCCAGTCAGTCAGTCACATAGCTGGTTCTCCTGAGAGGAATTAAATTGACTTGAACATGACAGCTTAAATTAATTCACATATCCTCGATCCCATAGTAACTCGCCTGCTCCTCCTTCTCCTTCTACTCCTTCAGGATATATACAGGAGCCACGGGGACCACACATGCCCTTAGTGCCTTTGAGGAACTAGGTGCTAATTAATGATGCTGTCCCCTGTAAACACTCAGGTGGGAATAGTGTTGAGAACTACCCTAATTAGTTACTTATGCAGGTGTGTAGGTTTGTGATAGGTGGTGAATAACTTGGTGTTATTCATTTGGGTGTGTGTGTATAAAGTCAAGGTGTTGTTTACAGGTTCTTGGTCATGAGTGTGAAGGTGTAAGGAAGGTGATCCGCCATAAACAATGACTAATTAATCCATAAAAGGTGAATAATAATAATAATAATAATAATATTAATAATAATAATAATAATAATAATAATAATAATAATAATAAAACACAAATCTTCAACATATTCATTCAGTTTCAAGTTACTCAGTTTTCATCACTAATTTGTTTTGTTTACCTGAGTAGCGTTAATATCCAACACCTGTAATGATCTGTAGAGGTAAATATTGTGTTTTTATTCGTCAAGCGGGATGTTGGATTGCCTTTGACGAGTGAATTAAATATCTCGTCACCCTTGCATAGCATATGTTATAAATATGGTGGTGGGAGTAAACTTTACCTAGGGATGGGGGGAGAAAGGGGGAAGAAGAGGGGGGCGATCCCTATAATCCCCCCTCTCCCCTCCCTCCCTTGGTAACGGCCCTGTGATGAGGTGTCAACGACCCCTGTAATACAAGGGATTATCAGGTCCCTCACACTCCGCTGTAAGACTTCCTCCCGCCCTCAACTGACCCAAGTTATATAAGAATTAGGTCAGGTACTTACTCTATGTCTGTATAGTAGGTCACTGTCACGGCGCCTCGTAATAATCCCTCAGAACCTGGAAGTCACCTGTAGTTACCTGGAGGTGATAGGTGACTGTAATCCCCCAGTATCTGTGTACACCTGTCAATCATACCAAGACCAGGTCCCCTATACCCTGTGAGTCATTACAGCTGAACACACACACACACACACACACACACATACACACACAGAAACAAACACAGAAACAAACACAGAGGAGGAATACATACCAACCAGCGATATACTCAACACCAGACACTGATTCAGACACTACGCGGGAGGAAACTCGTGAATATTTAGTTGTCTTCTCGCCCACAAGACCACCAACACAACCATTATCATCACGTCTATGCTGAGGATCCCTTTATTACGTCACTCTTCACGTCTAATAAGATATACACATTCGAAAACGAGTAATTTATGTTCACTATTATCATCTACTTTTTCCCAACTAGCATATGATTAGCAATTTACCTTTTTTATGACAAGTATTAATCAATTCCCCATAACTTAATGCTATTGGCTATTATTTTAGATTTTTTTAAGTTTTCCTGATTTTTTTTCTCATTTATAGCGACTTAGAATTTCATGTGAGAATTTTAGTTGATGATGTTAAGGGTAAGGATAATAATATTGAGGAAGCATTAGTGAGGATATAGCGAGTGAACATTACCAAATACTCTGCCGGGATTATAAGGTTTTTCGCATACCAGAAGTAGTGGGTAATGTAGTGTATAGCTTTAACCTGCCGCCCACCATCCACCCAGAGCCACCCACCCAACCACTCACCCACCCAGTGCCTACACAGCCCACCCACCAAGTGTTTAACCCGGCCACTCACCCATCCACCCATTGCTAACCTCGGCCACCAACCCACCCAGTGCCTAACCCAGTCTCCCAACCGCCCACCCACTTAAGACTATCGGCTAAGACCATCCACAAAGACCACCCATCAACAAAGACCATCCACGAAGACCATCCACTAAGACCTTCCACAAAGACTACCCATCCACAAAGACCATCCACAAAGACCATCCACAAAGACCATCCACTAAGACCATCCACAAAAACCATCCACTTAAGACGTACCAAATCAGTCGTGAAGACACAGTTGGTCCTGCTCCCTGACGGCGATATTTTTCTCATTTCATATTTTCATATTTTTTTCGGGGGGGGGGGGGGAAGGTGGAAGAGAGTCTGAGCCAAGTGGAGGGTTTAGAGAGGAGAAGTAGGAGGAGGGGGAGGAGAGAAAAGAAGAGGAGGAATAGGAAGAATGAAGAGGGAAGAGGAGGAGAAGAGGAGGGAGGAGGAAGAGGAAGATTGAGGTAGATGGGGGAAGAATAAGCGAAGAAGGAAGAAAGAGTGAAGCAACAAGAAGACCAGGTACACACACACACACACACACACACAGATTACAAGGACAAGCCAGCCAGTCATTAATTTGCTCGCCTCAACTCGCTCTCTACTACTTAAGAGGCGTATATCTCCGACAGGTCAAAGGTCAAGGTCGAGGTCAAGTGAGACTCAACCGCACATTAAATTTCTGGTTAAGTTTGAGGTTTTTAATAAATATTTTTTTCATGGCGACAAAACTTGGAAGAAAACTAAAAGAGAGAGAGAGAGAGAGAGAGAGAGAGAGAGAGAGAGAGAGAGAGAGAGAGAGAATAATCCTTTTGTCTCTACTCCAACATCCCTCTCCTCCCTCTCACTTCCCTCTCCTTCACACACACACACACGCAATCTTAAACACTAACCCAACCTAACCTAACCAAACTCAAAATGAAAATATTACCGAGGAAGAATTTCAGAGTTGTCCCTTTATATCTGCGACACAGGAAAGGTATATGGAAATTTCCCACATTAAGAGTAGCGGAGAAAGAGCCGAGGAACAGGAAAAGTCACTTACAGGACACCAGAGCTCTATACAACTACTTATACTGTACCTCTACCATTAATTATTCAATAACATGACTTGCTCCTCACTCACTCACATACAGGTATATATACCAGGTGTACTGTGTATTAGTTGTTGGGGTTACGTCGATGGTAACACAATCTCACCTTGACCTTTTATGTTGATGTTATGTAAGCTGTCCCTGAGGGGGGGGGTGAGGTGGTGGGAGTGAGGTGGGGTGAGGTGGGGGTGGGGTGGAGGTGGTGTGGGGGTGAGGTGGTGGGAGAGGGGGGTTCTTCTCACGCAACAACAGCAGCGCCACGCCAGCTCATTAATATACTCTACCACACCACCACCACAGTACCACCATTATGCAACCTACAACACTAGCACAGTATCCACACCACTACTGTACCACATCCCCCACAGTCCCAAACTACCATAGTACCACACCACCACACCACACCACACTACCTAACTCTTATATAACAACACCACAACACACACAACCACACCACAACCACCACACTACACACCACACCACATCACACCACACCACACCGTCAGTATACACACATCATAGGCCTCACGGGGGGGATGGTCTTCTCTCTCTCTGGCTAAAAACCCGATTTGCTGTAATGAAATTCCGACAAAAATAGTTTACCTTTGTGGGGCTTATCTTCGGAGGTATTTACTTGTTCTTTTTTTTGCTGTTGTTGTTTTCTTGTTCCCTGTTCTTGTTCTTGATTCCTCTTCTTCTTCTTCTTCTTCTTCTTCTCTTCGTTCCTCCCAAGAAATCCTCTCAAATTTACTCCTAGTGATGCCAAGTTAAAGCCACCCAGTTAGTATTGCCAGGGCTAATCAGGGTGTTAACTCAGGACTAATCAGGTTATCAGGGTGTTAATCCAGGCTAATCATTGTAATAGGTGTTAATCCAGGGCTAATCAAGGTGTTAATCCAGGGCTAACGATCCGGCTAAGAGGGTTTAATTCAGGACTAGTCAAGGGGTTAATACTCAGAACAATAAAACTTAACATCTTCCATCAGCAAGGTCAGTAGGACATTTTGTGTGTGTGTGTGTGTGTGTGTGTGTGTGTGTGTGTGTGTGTGTGTGTGTGTGTGTGTGTGTGTGTTGTACCTAAAACTAAAAAAATTACTGTTGTTATTATCACTCTTGGGTCAATGGTCTGGCTACAGTCAGGTCAATAGCCTTATTTAGGGTCAGTCTTCAGTATAAAAAAAATAAAAAATAAATATATATATATACTATGATACTGAAGGAGATAGTGTGTGTGTGTGTGTGTGTGTGTGTGTGTGTGTGTGTGTGTGTGTGTGTGTTAAGTGTGAGAGATAGAGCAGCGGGGACAGGTGAAGATCATTTACCTGCACCGTAAACAATGTGGAAGGGTGGACGGGGATACTTATGGGGGGAGGAGGGGGGGAGGGAGAGGGAGGAGTAAAGAGAGGAGGAGGGAGGAGTAGAGGAGGAGGAGGTGGGGAAGGAGGCAGGAGGAAAAGAGGAAGGTGGGGGAGGAAGATTGAGAGGGGGGTGGGGGGAAGAAAGGGGGGAGGGGAAGCTAGGAGGGGAAGAAGAGGAAAGATTAGGGTAGTTGACACCGATTCCCGCACATGTACACATACGTACACGCACCGCACGCACATGTACAAACACAAACACTTACATACTCACAAGTGCAATGATAACACATCAACCCTGCTGTCTGACGTGACCTTTGACCTGGAGTTGGATAAGTACGGATTTAAGTTGGATAAGTTTAGGTTTAGGAGGGAGATAGGAAGGAACTGGTTCACAAATAGGGTGGTAGACAGGTGGAACAAGCAGCAACTTTGTAGTAAGTGCTGGAACGCTGGAAAGTTTTAAAAGGAGGCTGGATAGATTCATGGATGATAGAGAGTGGTAGTAACTCTCGACAGGAGCTGCCATGCACAGGCCAACCGGCCTATTGCAGACTCCTTATGTTCTTATGTTCTCACCCTGGTTACGTTACAATGACCTCCAGACCTTCCTAGCCTAACCTAACCAAACCTAGCCTAATCTTCACGTGATCTCTACAATGTTTGGATTACTCGTAAAAAAAAACACACCCACACAACACACACACACATCGGTTGAACTGGATCACCCCATTTTTCTCTAAACAACAACAACTTCTCGGAACAGGTCAACCACCCCAAACAACCAGACTGGGGAGCCAAAAGCAACACCATTTGGCAGCACCTTCACATACCTCACACCAACCACCACCTAAGAACACCTACAGCAGTCCACAGGTGTTTCATTATACCTTTGTAAACACACACTCACTCCCTCCCACACCCCCTTACACTCCCCCACCCTCCACCCCTTCCCCTCTCCCCTTCCCTCCCTCCCTCCCATCTCAGCGGACAGGGGGGAAACAGACAGAGTAACGTTGGAGAATTGGGGTTTATAGCATTCAGGTGAGCATAGACCAGGTAGTAAACACAGGGGCGGCGGGGGAGGTCATTTAACGTGTGTCCCTTTAAAGGGGTACTTTTTATAGTGAGAGGGAGGGGTGGGAAAGGAGGAGGTTAAGAAGGGATGAAGGGAGTGAAGAGGGGAGGGAAAGAGAGAGAGAGAGAGGGTGAAACTGAGGGAAAATGGAGAGAGAGAGGTTCTTTAACTGTTTTAACCCTCCCTTCCCCCTCTCTCTCCCCAACACTCATCATGTTAACTTAACACACGTGTACACATACATTCATACACACACAGATATAAGAACAGCACCATCCCATCTACTGTTAAAATAATAATGTACTGTACAGCCCTGTAAATGTATTCACCGCATATTATATCATTATGTCTAAATCAAATGTAAGTCTGTATATTTTCTGCCACCGGCTGCAACTCTATTAATAAACCGTTTATTATTATTATTATTATTATTATTGTTATTATTAATATTATTATATTATTGTAGTAAAATTAAAATATGTGTGTGTGTGTGTGTGTGTGTGTGTGTGTGTTGTGTGTGTTTTGTGTGTAATAATAATAATAATAATAATTAACGGTTTATTGAAAGAGCTTGGCAGGAAGGCTGAAAATATACAGTTATATTTGGGGAATGGGTTACGAATTACAAATAATATACAAGGACATAAGTGACACATATAAGACATATAGTAACTTAGATGGGATCAGCTCAAAATACAGTTCATTTCAACATAGTGACAGTGTAGGAGCGTGTTTACTGGGAGTGAATACACTGATTTATTACATGTTATTGATAATTTTACAATGGTTGGGACTGGGCTGTGTGTGTGTGTGTGTGTGTGTGTGTGTGTGTGTGTGTGTGTGTGTGTGTGTGTGTGTGTGTGTGTGTGTGAACAATACACGACCTGGATCTTCACTACTGTGTATATATTTCACGTCATCATAATACAACCTCAATCAATTACCATTATGGCGGTGTGACAACTGTGACGTCACATAGGAACAATGACGTCACGCTTAGGAACGAAGAGTGTCTTGTGTGTCAACGGGACGTAACTCATGGCATGATGATGATGATGATGATGAAGATGACGATGATGATGATGATGATGATGATGATGATGATGATGATGATGATGATGAAGATACATATATAAACAGACACTGTACCCCCGTTATAGTGACCAGCTGTTATGGTGACGTCATCATCGTCCGCCTCACCTGAAACACAAGAAAAAACACCATTAATATTGACTATGACTAAGATATATATCTATCTATCTTACCTATCTTATCTATCTATCCTATCTATCTATCTATCTATCTATCTATCTATCTATCTATCTGTCTGTCTATCTATCTATCTATCTGTCCTGTCTATCTACCTTATCTATCTATCTATGAAGAGAGAGAGAGAGAGAGAGAGAGAGAGAGAGAGAGAGAGAGAGAGAGAGAGAGAGAGAGAGAGAGAGGTCCCTTACCTGTATTAACCCCCCCCCTACCCCACCTCCCAGGACAGCCCTAGCAAAACCCACCAGCTAGGACTTATCCCCCTTCTTAGAAAATCACCTCAGCTAGGGAAACATCTACCTAGCACCACGCACAGCTCCTAGGACCCACGCACAGCTCCTAGACCCACACACAGCCCTAAGACCCACACACAGCTCCTAGGACCCACACACAGTTCCTAAGAACCACACACAGCCCTCGGACCCACACACAGCCTGAGGAACCCATACACAACTCCTAGGACCCACGCACAGCTCCTAGGACCCACGCACAGCTCCTAGGACCACGCACAGCTCCTAAGACCCACGCACAGCTCCAGACCCACGCACAGTTCCTAAGACCCACACACAGCCCTAGGACCCACACACAGCCCTAGGGACCCACACACAGTTCCTGGGACCCACACACAGCTCCTAGGACCCACGCACAGCCCTAGAACCCACGCACAGCTCCTAGGACCCACACGCACAGCCCTAGGACCACGCACAGCTCTAGACCCACGCACAGCTCCTAAGACCCACGATAGCCCAGCTGGGAGGGGAGAGGAAGTACAGACTTGGTAAAGGGGTTGAGGTGGCGGTCGACCGAATGGGTAATGGTAATGGCGTTGTACCCTTTAATTACCCAACTACCCACCCCCTTAATCATCTAACTACCCACCCCTTAATGATCTAAACTACCCACCCCCTTAATTACTCATCTACCCACCCCCCCTTAATTGATTAACTACCCACCCCCTTAATGAGCTCTGGGATTACTA
Source organism: Homarus americanus (assembly GCF_018991925.1). Classification (NCBI taxonomy): domain Eukaryota; kingdom Metazoa; phylum Arthropoda; class Malacostraca; order Decapoda; family Nephropidae; genus Homarus; species Homarus americanus. Next base: position 661,485 of record NW_024725586.1, on the reverse strand, counting down.
ATTGCTTTGGGAGTGAGGGAGAAAGAGGAGGGTGAGGAGAGGGAGGAGGAGGGAGGGAGGGAGGTGAAGGAGGTGATGAGAGAAGAGAAGGGGAGGTAAAGAGAAGGCAGAGGAGAGGAGAGAGGAAGAGGAGGAGGGAAGGGGAGGGAGGAGGAAGGAGAGGGAGAGAAGGGAGGGAAGGGAGGAGAAGAGAATGAATGACTACCTGGACTGGTATGTGACGAGATGGGGTGGTACCTGAGAGCCGATTGTGGTAGTAGTGGTTGTAAGGATGGTGGTAGTAGTGGTTGTAATGATGTTAGTAGTGGTGGTAGTAATGATGTTAGTAGTGGTGGTAGTAAGGTTGATGGTAATAGTAGTGGTAGTAATAGGAATAGGGTAAAAGGTTAGGTTAGGTTAGGTTAGGTTAAAACACCACCATTAAAACACCATCATTACCTATACGTCACTATACCTTTACCTTACACACCATCACCTAATTAAAGCCACCACCTGTATGACACTATCACCTGTATGCAAATTAACGTAACCTAACCTAACCAGAAATAACTATGAGGCAGCTGAGACATTCCAGAGGAGGAGGGGCAGTGCCACCCTTGACCATTGACCTTATAACTTGACCTTTGACCTTTCCCAAGAGGTCAATGGAGAGAATGGTTGTGAAGTGTCGGCACGCTTGTGTTGTAAAGGCAGAGGCACTTGGTTAGAAGCATCTCTGTCTTACGAGGACACGTGTGGTGGTGAGTGAGTGAGTGAGTGGTGTGTGTGTGTGTGTTGAGTGAGTGTTAGTGAGTGTTGTGTGCGTGTGTGTGTGTGTGTGTGTGTGTGTGAGTGAGTGAGTGTAAGTGGTGTGTGTGTGTGTGTGTGTGTGTGTGTGTGTGTGTGTGTGTGTGTGTGTGTGTGTGTGTGGTGGGTGGTGTGGTGAGTGGTGGTGGTGGTGGTGAGTGAGTGAGTGTGTGTGTGTGTGTGGTGTGTGTGTGGTATGTGATTTATAACACTAATTAATACTTCTGACAGGTGTTACAGGACAGGTAATATTTTAATTAACCTGAACAAAAAGTGACAGAAGTTAACAGCACAGTAGAATGAACACAAGAGACAGGTAGGTGAACAGGTAGAAGACAGGTGTTGTGTTAAATTGACCTAAAATAGTTCATAGGTCAGATGAGGTCAGAAATAAGTTCCTAACCCTTGTCTAGTTATATGTATTAATATAAACACACATAAGCTCAAACGAGGTCAAATGAGGTCAAAGGTCAAATAAACTGTGACCTGAGAGTTTATAAGTGACCTCAGATAACGAACGGGAACTGTGAGTGTGACATTAAACACGATATGAACGTGTTTGTGGAGCGACCTTATCTCTGGAGTGACCTTAATATCTGAGGTCACACACTAAATCCTGTTCAAGACAAGATACGAACCTTTAACGTGACTATTTTGCCCATGACCACTTCCATGATTTGGTACAGGAAGGTCAAAGGTCAAACGCATTTTCCCTAGACTACGAGGGACCACCACCACAACCATACACCACTATCACCACCACTACCACCACCACTATCACCACCACAACCATACACCACTATCACCACCACTATCACCACCACAACCATACCTACCACCACCCTTCTCCACCACCACAACCATTACACCACTATCACCACCACTATCACCACCACTACCACCACTATCACCACCACCACACACACCACCACCACCTAACACCGGGTCAAACAGGAGTAATATATGTCAGGTAAGGAGGAAGGTGTGCGTCTTAACCGTGTGATCTTGACCTAGTTCTGTCCTCCTCCCTCTCCTCCGACCCCCCCTCCTCCTCCTCCTCGACCCCCCTCCTCTCCTCCTTCCTACCATCTCACTTCACCTCTCCTCAGCCCCTCACCCTATCTCTCATTCATCTTTCTTTCCTTCTCACCTCTTCCATCTCTCCTTCCCTTTTTCTCTGTTTTCCTCTTTCTTCCTTCCTTCCTTTTTCGTCTTTCTTTCCTTCTCTCACCTTACTTTTCTCCCTCCTCTCCCAAACTTTCCCTCCTACCTCCTCTCCCTCACTCTCTCCCTCACTCCCTATTTATCATTTATGAAGAGAGAGAGAGCTAGGTGTTGATGGAGTAAAGAGATGTGGATAAATGATGAAAAGTGAAGAATGGAATGGGTTAGTAGTAGTAGAACGACAAGAGAAGGACAAATGGGAGAATTCAGAACGTTGATCAAGGCAGCTTCACTCCTCTAGTGTTCACAACCTCTGGTGGGATGGGCCCAGTGCAAGATGTTTTACGCCAGACTCATGGTCTCCGAACAGAGCAGCAGCCCAGAAGTTATGTTACAGCCTGGATGAGATGTCGGCTGTCCTTCTCTCTCCTTCGGTCGGCTGCTCTGCCTCAGGGAACAGGCTTCTGCCCCAATCCCGACAACTGCTGCAGATATTGACTATGAGGCAACAGTCACTGAAGCCGCATAGATCTGCGGCTCAACTAACTCAACACAGGTAGGGTAGCTACTTATTTATTAGGATATTTAATATTAAGGTAATAAAATGGTGGCGAAGGTGTGGCTATTGGGGGAGGCTGGAGGCCACTTTCTAAAAAAAAAAAATAGTAGTAGTAGTAAGTTAATTTTCAGACTAACACAACGTAACACCTGAGTATTAATTAACAAGTGACAGCCAATCAACACCAGGTACTCATCCCTCGTCTGATGGTGTCCGCTACATTACCGCTATCATTAGCCATTTAAGCTCCTCTTGCTAATTATAGCCATTAGTTAAAGGCTTTTATAATGGTAGTGTAGCATTGGTGTCGCTTTACATACTTTGTTTACAGAGTTTGTTTACTTACACACGTTGTTTACTTATGCATCATTGTTTACTTAAATTCTTTACTTACACACACACACACACACACACACACACACACACACTCCGATAGCCAGCCCCAAAAAATCAAACTTAGAAATAAATAAACGAGACATTGCCGTAAATTCCTGATAATATATTTTAGTGAAGAAATATTTCCCTCAGGTACTAAACAGGAAGCTGACTCGGGTATAACTTAACCTCTTGAGTCTATACCCGAAATAAATGTAGACTCATTAAAAAAAAAGATTAAATTGCCCAATCAGGTAGTTACTGACTCATAAAAAGACGTCTTCTGGCTGTTAAGGTGAGTGTTACGAGTAATTATGAGCAATTGAGGTTATGAAATGGTTTACGAATGGGAGGTGATTGATAAGGGGATAGGAGGAGATGAGGAAATAGAGAGTGTGTGTGTGTGTGTGTGTGTAGTCATTACGTATTTCATTGAACTTTACCAGATTGACACAAAAAATTCGAGGACTTAATCTTTCGTTATTTCCTTGTTACATAAGAAGGAGAGGAGGGTAGGAGGTGGAAGACGAGGAAGACAAAGCGTAGGAGGTGTAGGAGGTTTAAGAGGAGGAAGTAAATAAGGAGGTGTAAGAAAAGGAGGAAGAAGAAGAGGAGTAGATGTAAGAGGAGGAAGAGCAGGAAGAGGGCCGACCTTCACAACACTTGTCTGGTCACTGAGGCGTCTTGAGAGAAACTTTAATCCGTGTTCCAGAGTTTATGAACCGTGGCGGGATTTCAGGAGCTTTTAAAAGACAAAAGACAATCGATTCTAAGACACTGTAAGGAGTATTAAGAATAAATAAAGTATAGACTCTAGAACACTGTAAAGAGTATAGATATAGAGTATTTAAAGACAAAGACGATCGGTTCTAAGACACTGTAAGGAGTATTAAGAAACAAAAAAGTATAGACTCTAGATTCTAGAGTCTAGAACACTGTAAAAAACACCTCAAAACAAAAGACGATCGACTAGTTAACATTACTAAGTAATATGTTATTTTTCTTATACATACAACACAAAACCAACAAAATCTTCAACAAAAACAATAAAAAATAAATAAAATAAACCTTAAAATATCCAAAACAAACACAAAAAAACTAAAATTAATTCCCCAAACCTGAAAAATAATCACAATTTATCCGAATTAAAATGAAAAAAACGTTGAAAAGGACTGAAACTCGTATTGAAACACAGTAACAATATATCATAGGGAATAATTGTTGCTTAATGAATAGCTTACCTGGGGAGAGGGGAGTGAGTGAGTGAGTGAATGAGTGAGTGAGTGAATGAGTGAGTGAATGAGTGAGTGCGTGACAGCAATGAGTCAACGGAAGAATGAGTGAGGGAGAGAATGTGAATGACTGACTGAGTGAATGACTGACTGACTGACTGAGTGAAACACGAAGACCCTCACTCAACACACTCTGGTTCCGCTGACAGCTTCACTCCTTAAAAGACAAAATTTCTCTCGGGTCGATTACTGTGACGTGGGTCAGGTCCTGTTGTGTAAGAGGAGGCGTGATGAAGGAAGGAAGGGAAGGGAGGGAGGGAGGAGGCGTGATGAAGGAGGGAAGGGAGGGGAAGGGAGGGAGGGGATGAAGGAAGGGAAAGGAGGAAGGAGGAGGGAGGGAGGGAGGCGTGAGAGAAGGAGGAAGGAGGAGGCGTGGAAGAAGGAAGGAGGAAGAGGAGGGGGAAGGGAGGAGGGAGGGAGGAGGCGTGATAAAGGAAGGAAGTAGAGAAGGAAGGGGACGTGATAAAGGAAGAAGGCGTGATGAAGGAAGAAGGCTGATGAGGGAAGATAAGGAAGAAAGAGAAAGGAGGGTAATGATGATGGGACAAAAGGAGAAGGAGAAGGAAAGAGGCATGATAAAGGAGGGAAGAAACATAATGAACAAGAAAAGAAGGGCGATACGAGAAAGTATGGAGGAGGAAAATGGATAAAGAGAAAGAAAGAAAACAAACAAACAATATTACCCAACCTTACATCTAAATGGTCGAACAACAACGTAAACAAGACAGGTGAGTTATCATGTTTACCTGCAAAAGGGATTCCAATTAGCAGGTATATGACGCATAATTATTTAATGGAATGCAGTATAACTCAGGTGTGTGTGTGTGTGTGTGTGAAAGAGTTAAGATGAAAACATTAATCAATTTCTTCACAACACTTCACCAACACTTCACCAACACCTCACCAACACCTCACCAACACAGTATTCCTCCAGATACTCCCTCTCCCCCCTCCTCCCTCCCCTTTCCTGTATCACTCCACCTCACCAACAACCCCCCCTCTTGTCCTATCACGGAACAGCCTATCGACAGCCACCAGAGAGAGAGAGAGTTATAGTATTCCTCTTTTCCTATTTCTCTTCTTCCTCTTCATCTTCTTCCTCTTCTTCTCTTTATCTCTGTCTCCCAAAGATTTATTCACTGTTGGTAATGTCTTCTTTCGTCTATTATCGTCCTGAGGCCATTGTTCCTCCCTTTATCTCCCTCCATCTCTATCTTTCCCTCCTTCTCCCTCCCATCCTTCCTCTCAGTCTCCCTCCTTTTCCTCCCTCTTTACCTCTCACCCTATCCCTCCCTCTCCCCACCAAGCCTATACCTCCCTCTCTCCCTCACCTTCCTCCCTCTCCCCACCAAGCACTAATATCTCCCCTCTCTCCCTCCCTTCCCTCCTCACCCCTTCCCTCCCTCTCCCCACCAAGCACTAATACCTCCCTCTCTCCCTCACCCTTCCTCCCTCTCCCCACCAAGCACTAATACCTCCCCTCTCTCCCTCACCCTTCCCTCCCTCTCCCCACCAAGCACTAATACCTCCCTCTCTCCTCACCCCTTCCCTCCCTCTCCCACAGCACTATACCTCCCCTCTCTCCCTCACCCCTTCCTCCCTCTCCCCACCAACACTAATACCTCCCCTCTCCCTCCCCCTTCCCTCCCTCTTCTTCCCTCCCTTCCCTCTCCCACCAAGCTAATACCTCCCTCTCTCCCTCACCTTCCTCCTCTCTCCCTCCCCTTCCCTCCCTCTCTCCCACCCCTTCCCTCCCTCACCCCTTCCCTCCCAATACAGAAAATAAGTTCATTCATCAACGTCAATATATTACACATTACTTATTTATAAAGGCTTCAGTATACCGGCCTTGTTATTACTCCTACAGCACACAGGTAACTAGGGCTGCACAGGTAACTAGGGCTCATTCCACGTACGGCACAGGTAACCAGGGCTCATTCCACGTACAGCACAGGTAACCAGGGCTCATTCCACGTACAGCACAGGTAACCAGGGCCCATTCCACCTTCCACAGAACAAGTAACCAGGTCTGCAGGGTAACTAGGGGTGCACAGGTAACCAACGCTCACTACACCTGTCTTTGATGAAGTATTTATTTAATTTCAATCTAATTAATCCCACAAAGAACAGGTACTGATCCTCCCTAATGACTGCCTCGTTAAGTGTACAATGGCTATTAGTAATCTTTAATAGCTTTAGCGTCCAAAATAGAATACAACTTAGAGAATGTATCAATTGGTGAGGACAGACAGACAGACAGACAGACAGACAGACAGAATGGTAGTTAATTTCTGTCTAAGTAGATGAGAGAGCATTGGACCTCCCTCTAGTGATGACTTATGGAAGTAGTGTGTGTGTGTGTGTGTGTGTGTGTGTGTGTGTGTGTGTGTGTGTGTGTGTGTGTCGGTCGCGCTTGTGAAATTCTTCCCAGATTTACCAGCAGACCCCAGCCTGATTTTGGCACCTTCTTGGACCGTTCATCCTTCCTTCCTTCCTTCCTTCTCTTCTTTCTTCCTTCTCTTCTCTCCTCCTCCTCCCTGTCTGTAAGCCACACAACTACGCACTCAATAAAATATGGATATTTAATACCTCCTCTCTCTCTCTCTCTCTCTCTCTCTCTCTCTCTCTCTCTACTACCGTCTCTCCCCGTCTATCTACCGTCTCCTCCGTCGTCGCCTTCTTCAGTAGCAAAAAACAACAGCAGCAGGAGGAAGATTTGAAACCTGAGACAGGGGTGTTATGATGAAGGTCTTTGTCTGTATGTCTGTCTTCCTGCCCGTCTGTCTGTCTGTCTGTCTGTCTGTCTGTCTGTCTGTCTCAGTAAAAAATCGTGATGTTCATTTTGTTTCTTCTCCATTCTAGGTGAGAGAGAGAGAGAGAGTTACTAATGTGGAGTGGGTTGGGTTGGGGGTGGGTTTGGGGTGATGTGTGGTTGGGTTGGGTGGGTTTGGGGTGTGTGTGTGGTGGGGAGAATTCTTCAACCTTTCCTTCCTTCCTTCTTCCTTCCTTCCTTCTCTCCATTCGTCCTTCCCTCCTCTCCGTCCCTTTCCCTCTCTTCCCTCCTCCATTCCTTGTCCCTCCTTCCTTCCTTCTTCCTTCCTTCCTTCCTTCCTTCCTTCTCCCCTACATTCCTCATTTTCTGACACTTCTGACACACGGTTGACTCTCCCTTATAAGACCTGACACTCCTGAATTGACTCTCTTACATAACAGCTGACTCTCCTGGCACACAGCTGACTCTCCTGGCTTACGGCTGACTCTCCTGACACACAGCTGACTCTCCTGACACACAGCTGACTCTCCTGACACACAGCTGAGCTCTCCTGACACACAGCTGACTCTCCTGACACTGTGACTCTCCTGACACACGGCTCTCCTGACACACAGCTGACTCTCCTGACCAGAGGTGCTGGGAGACACCACATGATGTAAGTTTTCTGAACAAGTTTTGGGCGTCGGTGTGTGGAGTCTCCCACGTGATTTCCTATAGAGAGGGAGGAGGAGGAGGAAGGGAGGAAGAAGGAAAGGAGGGAGGAGGAAGGAGGTGAGAAGGAAGGGGAGGAAGAGGAAGAAGGAAGAAAGGAGGGGGGAGGAGGAGGAGGAGGAGGAGGAGGAGGAAGGAGGAGGTGAGAGGAGGAGGAGGAGGAGGAAAGGAGGGAGGAGGGAAGAGAGGAGGAGAAGAAAACGACAATAACAATAACAATAATAACAATAATAATAATAAAAACAACAAAAGGTAAGACATGACAATACAGGTAAATAATCTTCACACGGTAGATTAATTACAGGTGAGACAATAGCTCAGAGTACAGGTTAGGTTAGGTTAGGTTGGGATTCTGCTCAAAAGGGTCAAGTCTTGCGTCGGTGAGAGAAGAGATCAAGGAATAGATGCCAACAGTACATACGAATGACAGCCATCGTCAACACACACACACACACACACACACACACACACACACACACACACACACACACACACACACACACACACACACACACACACACACACACACACACACACACACACACTTTATATAAGTAAGACAACTTTTTTAATAATTTATAAAAAAAAAAAAAAACATTATATTTCTACAGTTTTAAGACAAAAAATTTTAATTGTTTCATCATTAAAACTTTAGGTTAGAGTTGAACCTTTGTTAAGTTCAAGTTCATTCCCGTTCTGAGTTAATGGTGATGACGTAACGTTTGACTTTATTACACAGACTTAAACCTGACCTAACCCAACCAGACTTGACCTGACCTAACACTAACCTAACCTAACCTAACCAGACTTGACCTGATACTAACCTAACCTAACCTAACCCGAGCTGACCTGCACTAACCTGACCTAGCCTAACCAGGCCTGACCTGACACTAACCTGACCTAACCTAACAGACTTGACCTGACACCCAACACAACCCTAACCTAACCAGACTTGACCTGACACTAACCGCCCTAACCTAACCAGACTTGACCTGACACTAACCTGACCTAACTAACCAGACTTGACCCCACACACTAACCTAACCAGACTTGACTGACACTAACCTGACCTAACCTAACCAGACTTGACCTGCACACTAACCAAACCTAACAGACTGACCTGACACTAACCTAACCTAACCAGACTTGACCTGACACTAACCTAACCTAACCTAACTAACCAGACTTGACCTGTGACACTACCAACCTAACCGCTTACTGACCTAACCAAACCTAACCAACCTAACCAAACCTAATCTAACCACATCAAGACAACATTACGGTATTTCATCATCAGGTGAAACCAGACTTAATAGGGGTTGGTAATCCTCAGGTGATGTTCAAACCTTTAATATCGGGATTAACTTTCGTGCTCACAATAATCCAGTGTTAATCTAATCCTACTTAGGTTTTAAATCCGAAGAAAGAGCCAAGTTTAAAGCCAAATTTGGGATTCGTTCTCACTTGCTGTTCGTTCGTTCGTGTACAGACCTTCGTGAGAGCAACTCGTTAACCTCCACCAACCAGAAGCCCCGTGACGTCAGCAAGTGGGTGTATCCAAGGAAGAGACGTCACGAAACTAATCCATAACAAAGAATGACGTCAGTGTGTGTGTCGACCAATCACCAAGCTGTTATATCGTGTTATCATGATTTAATTACAGCGTTTCCTCACCCCCCCCCTTCTCCTACCCCTCCCCCTACTCCTCATTGGCTACATCCGTGTTAGGGGGCGGAGCTACATTAGGAAATGAGCAATGACGTCATCAAATGGGGCGTGGTCTCTCCAGGGCAAAATCCGACTATAACTTTGATAATCCAATTTTACGAACGGATTACACCCCCCCACCACCTACCCCCACCCCACCACCCTACCCCCACCCCACCACCTACCCCAAAACATTATTTCTCTCTTTCTCTTCTGTTCCCTCATCATCGTGTCTCATCCTTCCTTCTCTTCCTCTTCTCTTCCCTTTTCCCTTTTCTACTATTCCTCTCTTTATCACCGTCTCTCTCTCTCTCCCTTCCTTCCCTCCCTGTTCTCTCCTCTTACTGCTTTCCCCTCTTTTTCCCTTTCTTCTTCTTCTTCCTTCACCCCTCTCTTCCTCGTTCTCACTCAGTCACAGCTAGCATGTCCGTGTGTGTGTGTGTGTGTGTGTGTGTGTGTGTGTGTGTGTGTGCTTCCAGAAAGAGTTGAAGTCTTGTGATCTATGGTAGTGACGTAGTGTTTGTTTGTTTGTTGTTGTTTACTTTAACGTATTGAGCGAGTATTTGTTTGTTTTTGTTTGCTATTGTTTGTGTTTGTTTGTTGTTTCTCTAACTTACTGAGAGAAATTGTTTACTGTTTGTTATTGTTTGCTGTTGTTTACTCTAACTCTCACCTGTCAATCAGTCACCTAATTACCTCCCCACCTGGGCTCATCCTATAGTACCCGATATATTAACCTTATATAAACATTACCTGCAGGAATCTTAATCAACACCCAATAAAACATCGCACGAGACAAGTTCCTTACGTGTATAGGTCAATCGTTAATCACCACACACGTCACAGTCATCAAGGTGAGGAGCCAACAGGTAGTGTGTGGATGATTACAGGTGAACCGTCTACCTTCACAAACACGTAAGAACTCGTCCCAGTTGGTAAAGCTTCGAGTGACGATAATGTAAAACTGGAATCGATTTAGAAAGTAAGATGGTTTCGATTCGGGACTCCCAAGCCAAGCCAATAGTACTTCCGCGACACACACACACACACACCCGGGAACTAACAGCTTCTATGAATGCCATTTATACGAACACACTCTGGCCTTTAACCAACACGATCAGATGGCCATATACGCCTTTTAGACCAGTAGTATAAACACCTTCAACAGACACGAATGAGGAAGACAAAAATAGACGCTAATAAACATAAAGAAAACACGAGTAAAGTGTCAACAGAAAAAATACAATGAATCTTCGAGAAAAAACAAAACGCATCATCAACAAGCGTGTTATAGACTCCAGAATCTCCATAAAAACAAAAACGCATCAACATCAACAAACATGTATAGACTCCAGAATCTCCAGTAAAACAAAAACGCATCAACATCAACAAACATGTATAGACTCCAGAATCTCCATAAAAACAAAAACGCATCAACATCAACAAACATGTATAGACTCCAGAATCTCCATAAAACAAAAACGCATCAACATCAACAAACATGTATAGACTCCAGAATCTCCACAAAAAACAAAAGAGCATCACATCGTTAAGTCTATAATCCTTCCTGTACTGAACTGCCCCCTAGCGGTCACTCATGTAACTGGCCTTAGAGCCACAAACAGTAAACAAAACACGATCGAAATACGTCACAGCTAGGAGACAATCTTATATAGCGAATAATGAAGAAAATATACGACTCATTATAAAAACTCGTTAACAGTTACTTCAGACGATTAACAAAGATGATGTGACAGAATTTTGAGGAGAGTAAAGATACAAATGTTACTTCAGATATGTGGATCGTAAAGTAACACACACACACACACACAACAGTCATACTGGTTTACCTTTAGTCTTCCACCTGTGAATTCATATTATACACCTTAATTAGTGTATTACGCCATTGACAGACACACACACACACACACACACAGACCAAGATTAGGGCTTTGATCATCACAAGAAGAAGTTAAGCCCAGACACCTACAGAGGAACTCCTGAAGGTGGTAAAAACTTCACCCAGGAAACGTCTTCAAACTTATACACACACACTCAGGTTTTTCTGAAGGCCTCAGATGTATTGGATCTAATACTGACGGAGAGTGTTGTTGGTGGTGTTGCTGGTGGTGTTGTTGTTGTTGTTCTTGTTGTTGTTGTAATTTATCATTTTATTGTGTTTTAGTTATCAGTTAAATCCTATCTTAACTCTTCTTCCTCTCTTTATTATCTTTATCTCTTCTTCCTTCCTTTATCTCTTCTTCCTCTATTATTATCATATTTCTTTCTATATTTTTTTTCACTTTTAAATAATGACACGAAGATGATGAAGGTATTTCTAGACATAAATATAAACAAACTACTCAGCTTACATTACGCTACAAGGCCATTGGCGCTAACGAGCCAATGGCAGCCCGGTAATGGCGCGAACTGGCGAGAAAAACCCCCGAAGGTATAACCAGGGCGGAACTTTGGGTCGTTTAATTAGGGGCTAAGTACCAGACAGGTGGAATGTCCTCCTTCCTCCCCTTCGTCAGCTGTGTGTGTGTGTGTGTGTGTGTTCTTCCTGGTGACTTCTCTCTGCTTTCTCTACTGGTGATTGGCTGCTCTGCTCTACTACTACTACTACTGCTACTACTATATACTACTATACTATACTACTACTACTACTTATACTACTACTACTATGCTATACTACTACTACTACTACTACTACTACTACTACTACTACTACTATACTACTGCTGATACTGCTCCTTTCTACGTAAAACGGCAGAAGAGAGAGAGAGAGAGAGAGAGAGCAGCAACAACAATCATAATCAAGACTAAAAAAACAAATATAAAAACAGACGACATTCAGAGGTCACACACGGGGTCAAATAAGGTCAAAAGGTTACGTGAGGTCAAAGGAAGGTCAGATGAAGTTTACGCCTTTCTACACCTTATCATTCCCATCTCAGCAGTGCCAGTAATCATGCCAAAAGGGGACTAACAGCTAATTGGCACTCCCTCCCCCCGCCTCCTCTCACCCATTTGGCACCCCTACTACTCACCGTGAATAAGTGCCACACGGTAATTAGGCACTATAAGAACATGACCTAGGGTATGTAATCGATAGTTTAGCTGTGTAGCTCATCCAGTAGTTAGGAGGCGTGGTTGACCTATGACTGTCTGTGTGTCTGTCCGTATCTGTGTGTGTGTGTGTGTGTGTGTGTGTGTGTGTGTGTGTGTGTGTGTGTGTGTGTGTGTGTACGTGTGTTGTGTGTGTGTGTGTGTGTGTGTGTGTGTGTGTGTGTGTGTGTGTACGTGTGTGTGTGTGTGTGTGTGTGTAATAATAATAATTATAATAATAATTGGTTTATTGAAAGAGCTTGGGCCAGGCTGAAAATATACAGTTACATATTTGGGGAATGGTTCGAATTACAAATAATATACAAGTAACATAAGTGATACAAATAGAATATATAATAACTAGATGAGGAAAAGCTCAAACTACAGTTCATTTCAACATAGTGACAGTGTAAGAATAGTGTTTACTGGGAGTGTGTGTGTGTGTGTGTGTGTGTACGTGTGTGTGTGTGTGTGTGTGTATGTGTATGTGTATGTGTGTGTGTGTCTGTACGTGTATATGTGTGTGTGTGTGTGTGAAAGTTACCAAGAGGATCCATTATAACAAGGGTCCGTTAGATGTGAAACCTCCATCTAATGAACTCTATAGAGATGAAGGTCCGTTATATCAAGGATCCTTTAGATGTGAAGCTTCTATTTAACGGATTATATGGAGAGAAGAGTCCGTTATATGGAGAGGAGTCCGTTATATGGACACAATAGCGGATTACAAACGTTCATTCTCACTTAATCATCTCGGGATCCAAGTCACTATAACGGGACAACAGGTCGAGAGGTAACCCTGTTATAGTGTCACTGACCAGCTGGGCGTAAAAGAAGACTTGTTTATAAATATTTGGCCTAGGGTGTGTGTGTGTGTGTGTGTGTGTGTGTGTGTGTGTGTGTGTGTGTGTGTGTGTGTGTGTGTGTGTGTGTATCGTCCTCCACACTCACTCTCTCTCTCTCTACGAGGCCACCCAACAACACACAGACTAAACCAATTTAAACAACAACTCCCTAAACCTAATAAACCACAACATAAACCAAATATAAACAAACAAAATAGCGCCTAAACCACACTGAGACTTTATCATCGGCCAAAACTCTCTCATCAACATAGGCCATAAATTTATTACGTAGGCCGAGGAGGAAATGTCAATAGGCCTATGGAAGCTATGGGAAAAAAAGAGATTGATGGAAGGAGAGGAAAAATACCAGGAAATATGGATGAAATATTACATTAGGGAGGTGACAGGCCTATTGAGGGGGAGGGGGAGGGGGTGAGGGTGTGGAGGAGGAGGTTAGGTATATGGGTGGTGTGACATGTGTTGGGGGGTAGTGGGGGGGTGAGACAGAAATGATGGGGTGAGATAAGGGAGGGAGGGAGGGGGGAGATAAGGGAAGACTTATTATATAATCCCATAACTTTTTTCAGGTGTTTGTCCCTCATTGTTCTGGCAACACTTCCTCTCATACACTGGACACATCTGCAAACATCTCTTCATACATTCATAAACTTTCACTTGTAACCTAACCTAACCCTCCAAAGACTTCAGGCCACCTGGCTTATTGTATCTTGAACTTTGTAATTACTACATTGAATCGGGGGTGCTTAGACATTCTTGCTGTTTATCCCAAATTTGCTGCTGGTCCACACTGATTAGTCTTCAATTAGAATATGACTCCAATGTATGTGAACCACTGACCTATATATACTGTTAATGAATATGTTGTATTTCTAGTGTATGAACCTCTGTCCTGCGTGGCAGTGAACAGTGACATTACTCACATGAATCTGACCTCTATACATTTATAGCTGTTAATGAATATGTTGTATTTCTTTGTGTATGAACCTCTGCCTGCGTGGCAGTGAACAGTGACATTATCCATATGAATCTGACCTCTATACATTTATAGCTGTTAATGAATATGTTGTATTTCTTTGTGTATGAACTCTGTCCCATGGCAGTGAACAGTGACATTATCCATATGAACTGACCTCTATACATTTATAGCTGTTAATGAATATGTTGTATTTCTTTTGTGTATGAACCTCTGTCCTGCGTGGCAGTGAGAAGTGATACCACCCTCAGTGTCAAGACCTGACTGAATTACTCAATAGGCAAACTGTACTACAAGCTTTGTCAACAAATTTGTTAAATTAATTAAACTCCACCTCACCTTCACCCTTCCTCCACCTCACTGCCACCCTCACCTCTCCACCCCTCACCCTAAAAACTAAGGACTAACTCAAGTCAAAAGAGGTAAATGTGTACTGTCGTGTAAACAATAACTGAGAGAAAAATTGTTTAATACTGAGGGTGTAAAGCCTCGGCGGGGGGGAGACTCGTGAAGCCTGGAGGAGGGAGGGGTGACTCGTGAATCCTCGGGGGAGAGAAGCCTGGAGGAGGGAGGGGACCTTGTGGCTTACTGGAGGGCTCAATAAGCATGTTGTGTGAGTACTGGGTGAGGGAGGGTGAGGAGGGGAGGGGTGTTGGGGAGGAAGGAGTAAAGGAGGAGGGATGGAGGGAGGGGTGAGGGAGGGAGGAGGAGGAGGGAGGGATGGAGGGAGGGAGACTAGTACCATGTTGACGAGCGTAAGTTAAACACTCACCCTTACACCTCTCCCTCCTCTGGTCTAATTAGTTTACATCAGTGGTGCAAGTCTCGAATTATAAAAATACACAAACCTTCAGAAGTCTTCCCGAGTTAGGTTAGGTTAGGTAACATCCCTGTAAACACCATGACTCCTGAAGCAGTTTAGTGATCACAGATATTAAAGTGGGACGACTTGCAATAACCTAACCTAACCTAGTGTGGCCAGGAGCATGAGGCCAGGAGTGCCATGAGGCCAAGAGTGCCATGAGGCCAGGAGTGCCATGAGGCCAGGAGTGCCATGAGGCCAGGAGTGCCAAGAGGCCAGGAGTGCCATGAGGCCAAGAGTGTTATGTGGCCAGGAGGTGCCATGAGGCCACCCCTGCCGTTAACCAATGGAAGTGCCGTCCCCTGTGGCCTTGACCCACCTGAGGCACCCAGCAGTTGGCACCCCGATGCCATAACTCGTGCTCAGAGTGCCAGTATATACAATGAGTTTATTTTACCGTCTTCGTGGATGAGCCTTGGGGTGAGGGTGGAGGGTGGAGGGTGAGGTGGAGGTGAGGGGAGGTGGAGGGTGAGGTGGTGGTGAGCGGGAGGGTGAGGGTGGAGGTGAGGGTGGAGGGTGAGGTGAGGGTGGAGGATGAGGTGGAGGTGAGGGTGGAGGTGAGGGTGGAGGGTGAGGGTGGAGGGTGAGGGTGAGGGTGGAGCGTGGAGGGTGAGGGTGGAGGGCGGAGGGGAAGATGGAAGGTGGAATAAGTGACTAATTGACTGATTACATGAGTGAGTGCCTGAGTGAGTTGTTACATCACTACAATAAGACGTGTAGCTCTTGAACCTTTGAGACTCCGCCACCTTTGTATCGTAACTTAAGAGAGAAACTAACGTAGGAACCTTAGAGAACCTTTATTATTCTCTTGTTCAAGGCCTCGGGCGATAGAGGAAGTGGCTGGCCCTAGTTGAGGATATTGTTCTAAAGTTTTAATATGAGAGGGAGGGGGAGAGGGGAGAGGGGTGAGAGGGGAGGGGAGGAAGAGGGCGAGGGAAGGAGATGAGAGTAAGAGGAACTAAGGGAAGAATAGAGGGGCGAGAGAATTGATAAACAGAGATACAAAAGATAATTAAATTCCCTCTATTTCATCCCTCTCCTTCTCCGCCCTCACCTTTCTAATCCCACCCTCCTCTACTGCTCCTTCCCTCTAACCATCTCCTCTCCCTTCATCCACCCTCACCTCTCATCATCCTTCCCTCTCTACCTCCTTCCCTCCCCAACCATCTCCCTCTCCCTTCATCCACCCTCACCTCTCATCATCCTTCCCTCTCTACCTCCTTCCCTCCCCAACCATCGTATATATAAGACACTAACTAAATAAAACCACTAAATCAAAAATGGACCCGACACACTACCCTACGGAACACCTGACCAAAAATCATTAATATTAACACCAATCAAAAATCAACACGTCATATATCCAGCTTCCCAAATAGCCAATGAAAACGATCGGAAAAAAAAGAAAAGAAAATCCCATCAACTCGTAAAGGGATTTCAATTCTATATTAATCCTCTTTGTGGTTTAAGGGATTACACGATAGAAGGTTTACGAGTCAAATCTAATCTCACAAGACAGGGTTCCAGCCAAGATCTTCTGTGTAAATAATAAATAAACAAATAAATAAATAAATTCCTCTGTTATTTATTGTTGAAACGAGATAACTTAAACCTGAATGAAATCAGAACGAATTGGGGTCATAAAAATGGTTGGTGATTGTGGAGGTGTGGACAGGTGTGTGGGGAGAAGGTATGGAGGGGACAGGTATGTGGAAGGACAGGTGTGTGAGGGAACAGGTATATGAAGGGAACAGATGAATGGGTGTAAACTGTCCAATTACCGATAAAACGAAGATCTGTCAATTTGTTTTCCATCTTCGCTGTCAGAAACTAAGAGTGAATTTAGGACGGAAACTGACCCAAGGAAAGCCTCTATAATAAAAGGCTAAATAGGGAGGGGGGGGAGACGAGAAGGGGGTGCCAAGAGAAGTGCCAAGGGGAGGGGGGGGTGAACGATAGGGAGGGTGAGTGTTATAGGGATATGAGGGGAAGGGGAGAGAGGAGGAGGGGGGATTTTAGTGTCATAGGAGGAGGAGGAAGGGGTAAAAGAAGAGGTAAAGGGATAAGAGGAGAAGAGGAGAGAATAGGCCAGTGTCACCAGCCATACAGGGACAAGTACTGACCTTCCTCCATGCCAGTGCCCACGTGTTGGCCTGGCTAGTAGTTCAGGTGCTGAGGGGTATGTCAGTGTCACGCCCCTGGACCCTAAACCCCCGAAGGTGCCAGTGGGGGGTGAATACCTAACCTCCCGACCATGTACTCAGATTCCTTAAGTTTAGTCAGACACACACACACACACACACACACAAAAACACACACACACACACACACACACACACACACACACACACACACACACACACTGTATATTTTTCCAGCCTTCAGGCTGCCAAGCTCTTCAATAAACCGTTAGTGTGTGTGTGTGTATTATTGTTAATACACACACACACACACACACACAAGTAGACAGACAGACAAACACACACACACACACACAAGTAGACAGACAGACAAACAAACACACACACACACGTAGACAGACAAACAAACACACACACACACACGTAGACAGACAAACAGAAACACACACACATACACACACACACAGGTAGACAGACAGGCAGACAGACAAACAAACAAACAAACAAACAAACAAACAAACAAACAAACACACACACACACGTAGACAGACAGACAAACACACACACACACACACAAACACACACACACAGTAACCTAACCTTGAATATAAATACTGTAGAGGAATACATCAGCTGACAGGCCAAAGGTGCTGTTGGCTGTCAGGTAAATCAATTAAGATGACATTCAGGTAAATAGTGATACCCTGCAGTTGGCCCCAGACGACAGCCTTGACTCAGGGGACGACCAGCCAAGCTTAAGGCAGATGTGAGGACAGTCTATTTATGTCGTTCATCCTGGGATTAAAAAAATGTATTGATTTCTTCGTCCTAGGATTAAAAAATTTATGAGAGAGAGAGAGAGAGTGTGCGTGTGTGTGTGCGTGTGTGTGTGTGTGTGTGTGTGTTACTCTAGACCCTGTTGTAGTGATAAGGTCCTCTTTCACACACACACACACACACAGGTAGATAAGAGGTGAATGAGAGGAGGGAGGGAGGGAGAAGGAGGGAGGGAGGGAGAGGGAGGGAGAGAGAGGGGAGAGGGAGGGAGAGGAGGGAGGGAGGGAAAAAGGAGGGGGAGAGGGGGAGGGAGAGGGAGGAGAGGGAGGGAGGAGGGAGGGAGGGAGGGAGAGGGAGGGAGGGAGGGAGGGAGGAGGAGGGAGGGAGGGAGGGAGGGAGGAGAGAGAGGGAGGGAGGGAGGGAGGGAGGGAGGAGGAGGGAGGGAGGGAGAGGGAGGGAGGGAGGGAGAGGAGGGAGGAGAGACGGAGAGAGGGAGGGAGGGAGGGAGGGAGGGAGGAAGGGAGAGAGACGGAGAGGGAGGGAGAGAGACGGAGAGGGAGGGAGGGTAATGGATGAGTGTCCGTGAGTGTTTACTGATACAAGGAGAAAAATAGTGAGTAAGGGAGAGAAATAATGAATAAGGGAGATATAAATAATGAATAAGGGAGAGAGAAATAATGAATAAGGAAGATAAATAATAAGGGAGATATATAACAGTGAATAAGGGAGAATACAATACCCAAGGCCATTTATTTACCGGATCGTCGTCAACAAGTATCGTTCAAGGAGGTGAGGAAAGGAATCCGGATAACCCCTAGAGCGTTCGTGAGCAAAGATCCGGGTTCTCTTCTCTTCTCCAGTGTCGATGTCGCAACCCGGGTATAGAGGTCGTCGCCCCAGGGTAAAGGTACACACACACACACAAACACACTAGAGACTGATGATTAATGTCAGGTTATGTTACGGTGTCAGGAATGAAGGCTTTAAATTCTTGCTGTTAAAAAAAAAATCTTCTTTAAAAAATATGTTAGGTTAGGTTAGGTTAGGTTAGGTTAGGTTGTTTACGAAGATGAGTTATTAATACTACTACTACTACTACTACTACTACTACTACTACTAATAATAATAATAATAATAATATAGGGATTATCAGGGATTGAATTACTATTAAAGGGATGCATATTTATCTCCTCCCTCCCTCCCGTCCTCCATCACCTTTACCTCCCTCCCTCCCTCCCTCCTGCCCTCCATCACCTTTCCTCTCCCTCCTGTCCTCCATCACCTTTACCCTCCTCCCTCCCTCCTCCTCCTCCTCACTCCTCCCTCCTCCTCCCTCCCTCCCTCCCGTCCTCCTCCCTCCCGTCCTCCCTCCCTCCCTCCCTCCCCAGAACTGAAAGCGTGTAGGTGTATCTAAAACATAATACACTATAAAGGAGACGGATAAACGGGACGCAGCATGAACTTACGACTGTGCCATTAAAGAAAACAGAATATTATTATATATTACCTGTTTATTATTGAACAGTGTAGGTGCCTCATTTCTGAGTTTCACATATGACACACACACACACACACACACACACACACACACACACACACACACACACACACACATACACTCTCTCATCCTTCCTTTATCACCTCTCCTCCAACCATCCTCGTTACCATGGGGATCACTGTAGGAGATATATCGAGAAGGTAAGGAAAGTCACTCGTAAAGGTGTGAGAGTGACGACTAATGCAAATGAGGCCTCTCGTTGTCCGTCTGTCTCTCTCATTTATCACTAACTTTTCTAAGGCTATGGTAGAGTACTAGATATATGAGTACAGGTTATGTTAGAGTACTAGTTATATGAGTACAGTTACGCTCGAGTACTACTTATCAGAGTACAGTTTAAGCTAGAGTACTAGTAAAGGGTTAACTTGACTATGAGTATATTTAGAATTTAATTTTAATCGATTAATCTTTCTTGAACTACACAACTATTAATCTTCTTGGCTATTTTAGCGACGATAAACAACACACACACACACACACACACACACACACACACACACACACACACACACACACACAACACGGGTACGTTTAAAAACAAGTAATTTAATACTGAATAAATAAATAAAATAAATTAACATATAAAACTATAAATAACATTAAATAAATACTTCGGTTCATAAGGTCAGATACACGAGGCAGCTAGCAACATCTCTCTCTCTCTCCAGCCATCACGTTCACTCAAAATCTACACAAGTCTAAAAATAATGATGATGATAAAAACAATAACAATAATAATAAGGTAACAAGTGGGTATTCAGCACAGGTGAGCTTGAACTTTGACCCTGATAAGTAAAAGGTTAAGTAAGATATACACAGCATCATGACCCAGTGTTACCTGAGATCTATGACCCAATGACCTAGATTTTCAGTTGATACCTGTCCCTTACCTGTATGATAGCAGGTTAATTATTATACGGAAATGAGTTACAATGTGGAATTACAGTGATGGACACACACACACACACACACACACACACACACACACACACACACACACACACACACGCACACACACACACACACACACACACACACACACACACACACACACACACACACACACACACACAGACACACACACACACACACAACACACACACACACACACACACACACACACACACACACACACACACACACACACACACACACACACACACACACACACTGTTAATCTGTACACAAACTTAGATCTTATTGTGAAATTTAATTGGGGTTAAATGAAGATTAGACACCCAGCTATTTCACCTGATCCTCAACCTAACCTAACCTGTCGTCTTCCATGCCCTCCCTCTTCCTCTCCTCCCGCCTCCTTCCTTCCTTTCATCCCTCTCCATCTCCTTACAAATCCTCCACCTTTCTCAATCCATCAACAATCCTTCATTTTTTCCATCCCATTACCTTCCTTCCTTCCTTCCTTCCTTCCTTCCATCCTTCCTTCCCTCCTCTCCTTCCTCCCATCCTCCCATCCTTCCTTCCTTCCTTCCCTTCGTGATCTCAGTAAGTGTGTCAGTCAGTTCCGGAGTTAATTTAACTTGTCCACCTGAAGGCTTCCTGTAGGTGCCAATACCTCCTCCTCCTCCTCCTCCTCTCTCTTCATCCTTCTCCTCCCTCTTACTCATTCTCCTCCTTCCCTCATCCTCCTCCTCCTCCTTCATCCTCCTCCTCCTCCTTCCCTCCAGTGACTCAGCCCTTCACCAACTTACAACTATTGCTCTTGCAGGCGAACGTTTGCCTGGCGTAAACTTTCACATGTTGATTATATTATTAGAATTATCCCTTTACCTGTCTGTGTGTTTGGTTAGGTTAGGTTAGGTTAGGACTGGTTAGGTTAGGTTAGGATTGGTTAGGATAGGTTAGGTGAGGTTAGTTAGTGAGAGTTAGGTTAGGTTATTAGGTGAGGTGAGGTGAGGTTAGGTTAGGAGAAGTAGGGGTTAGGTTAGGTTAGGTTAGGTTAGGTTAGGTTAGGTTAGTTAGGTTAGGTGTTTAGGTGATAGTGGCCATAGAGAGACACAGGGAGGGGTGTACTTCTCTCTCTCTCTCTGTCTCTCTCTCTGTCTCTCTGTCTCTCTCTCTTCTCTTTTCATCCTCACCCACAAGAGGAGGAGGAAGACGGGGGGGAGGAAGACGGGGGAGGAAGACGGGGGGGAGGGAGGGAGGGGGGAGGTTTATCACCATGACGTGTAAACTAAGGAGTCACCTGTAGGAATTAATTGTACCTGTTTGGTGGTGGTGGTGATGGTGGTAGTAGTAATAGTGATGCTAGTAGTGGTGGTGGTGATGGTGGTGTAATAGTGATGCTAGTAGTGGTGGTGGTGATGGTGGTAGTAGTATGTGATGCTAGTAGTGGTGGTGGTGATGGTGTAGTAATAGTGATGCTAGTAGTGGTGGTGGTGATGGTGGTAGTAGTAATAGATGCTAGTAGTGGTGGTGGTGATGGTGGTAGTAGTAATAGTGATGCTAGTAGTGGTGGTGATGGTGGTAGTAGTAATAGTGATGCTAGTAGTGGTGGTGGTGATGGTGGTAGTAGTAATAGTGATGCTAGTAGTGGTGGTGGTGATGGTGGTAGTAGTAATAGTGATGCTAGTAGTGGTGGTGGTGATGGTGGTAGTAGTAAAGTGATGCTAGTAGTGGTGGTGGTGATGGTGGTAGTAGTAATAGTGATGCTAGTAGTGGTGTGGTGATGGTGGTAGTAGTAATAGTGATGCTAGTAGTGGTGGTGGTGATGGTGGTAGTAGTAATAGTGATGCTAGTAGTGGTGGTAAATTCATATCGGTAAAGATTATTGGCATGTAGCTGAGATTGTTGTTGTTGTTGTTGTGGTAGTGGTGGTTGCTGTTCCTGGTTACTATGTGGTGGTTGTAGTTGTGGTAGCTGCCTTGGTGTGGTAATTAATACCTTCGTTGTTGTTGTTGTTGTTTTTACCTTTATTCATTTGTTACTGAGTCACCACACACACTCACCACAGTCACCACACACAGTCATCACACACACAGTCATCACACACACACACACCACAGTCACCACACACACAGTCATCACACACACACAGTCATCACACACACTAGCAGTCACCAGCTGTGGTTGGTGAAGCCATATGGTGACCTGCTATGTGCTGGGTATTAATGCTAGGAGACCGTTGCTAGGACATGAAGCAGAAGCTAGGATTTAAAGCTAGGGAGGGTGTTGCTAGGACCTGGGGCAATAGCTGGGACCTAATGCTAGGGAGGGGGTTGCTAGGACCTGGGGCAATAGTGGAGAAGGAAGTGTGTTGCTAGGAGCGAAGGTCGCCTGATGGAAATTAAAGCTAACAATTCTGTTGCTAGGTGCTCGGGCTGGCAGCTGGGATTTAATACGAGGGAAATTTGTTGCTAGGAAATGAATTAATTGCTGGGATTATGTGATAGGGCAGTATTGCTAGGAGCTGGTGAGCGTGTTACTAGGAGCTAGGGAATGTTGCTAGGATTTAGTACTGTGAATGTGTTGCTAGGAGGTGAGGAGGAAGGT
This sequence comes from Homarus americanus, assembly GCF_018991925.1. NCBI lineage: Eukaryota > Metazoa > Arthropoda > Malacostraca > Decapoda > Nephropidae > Homarus > Homarus americanus. Next base: position 638,320 of record NW_024725586.1, on the reverse strand, counting down.
GCTATTAATTCCAGGGGTGACTGTAGCTTGGTGGTGGTCGTGAGTGCTGGGATTAAGTCCTAGAGGAGGAAGAGTGTTGCTAGGCGCTAAGGACGGGTGTTAGGCGGCTGGGTGTGATCACTTTGACGTAAGCAAACACACTCAGAGCCCCCAAACACACTCAGAGCCCCCAAACACTCGCACTCTAAACATGAACCACTGAGGCACTCGCTAAACAAAGGGTCTTCAGGCACAACAAGAACGTGATTATTATTATATTTACTACACAGGGAGAATTGTAAACGCCAGACGATGTTGAGTGCTTGTGCTGGCGATGACATCATATAGCTCTCTCTCTCTCTCTCTCCTCTCTCTCTCTCTCACACACTATCACTCACTCACACACACCTCACACTCCCACACACTCACATACACACACACACTCACACTCACACACACACACACACACACACACACACACCTCACACTCACACACACTCACACACACACTCAAACACACACACACACACACACACACACACACACACACTCACACTCACACCTCACACACTCACATTCACTCACACTCACTCACCTCACCTCACACACACACACACACACACACTCACACTCACACACACACTCACACACACACACACACATTAACTATTGGCACTCCATTCCCGCCGGCCATCTGCAGCGCCCATCTTGGATTCCAAGATTCCAAGAAGACGTATTCCAATTAGCGCGAGACTTGGAGGAATGGCTTTATCGTGTGCCTTTAATACTGTTTACCTCACCTGTGTACACGAGAAGCGGCAACACCTGTGATGAGAGAGTG